>NW_027206855.1:0-206744 GCF_032191515.1 Phaenicophaeus curvirostris
TCTTAAAGCTTGCTGTTAGGAGGGAATCTGCAGCTTCCAGTGAAAGCGCTTCCAGAGGGGAGTCTAATGAGGGCAAACACTTGATGGTAGCAGCTTCCCTGCGGGAGATACTCTCTTTGACACAATCGCATTATTAGGCGAAAGTAAGTTACAATTCAGTACCCTATCCTAAAGCTTGCTGTTAGGAGGGAATCTGCAGCTTGCCGTGAAAGCGCTTCCAGAGGGGAGTCTAACGAGGGCAAACATTTGATGGTAGCAGCTTCCCTGCGGGAGATACTCTCTTTGACAAAATCGCATTATTAGGCGAAAGTAAGTTACAATTCAGTACCCTATCCTAAAGCTTGCAGTTAGGAGGGAATCTGCAGCTTGCAGTGAAAGCGCTTCCAGAGGGGAGTCTAATGAGGGCAAACATTTGATGGTAGCAGCTTCCCTGCGGGAGATACTCTCTTTGCCAAAATCGCATTATTAGGCGAAAGTAAGTTACAATTCAGTACCCTATCCTAAAGCTTGCTGTTAGGAGGGAATCTGCAGCTTGCAGTGAAAGCGCTTCCAGAGGGGAGTCTAATGAGGGCAAACATTTGATGGTAGCAGCTTCCCTGCGGGAGATACTCTCTTTGCCAAAATCGCATTATTAGGCGAAAGTAAGTTACAATTCAGTACCCTATCCTAAAGCTTGCAGTTAGGAGGGAATCTGCAGCTTGCAGTGAAAGCGCTTCCAGAGGGGAGTCTAATGAGGGCAAACATTTGATGGTAGCAGCTTCCCTGCGGGAGATACTCTCTTTGCCAAAATGTATTATTAGGCGAAAGTAAGTTACAATTCAGTACCCTATCCTAAAGCTTGCTGTTAGGAGGGAATCTGCAGCTTGCAGTGAAAGCGCTTCCAGAGGGGAGTCTAATGAGGGCAAACATTTGATGGTAGCAGCTTCCCTGCGGGAGATACTCTCTTTGCCAAAATCGCATTATTAGGCGAAAGTAAGTTACAATTCAGTACCCTATCCTAAAGCTTGCTGTTAGGAGGGAATCTGCAGCTTGCAGTGAAAGCGCTTCCAGAGGGGAGTCTAATGAAGGCAAACATTTGATTGTAGCAGCTTCCCTGCGGGAGATACTCTCTTTGCCAAAATCGCATTATTAGGCGAAAGTAAGTTACAATTCAGTACCCTATCCTAAAGCTTGCAGTTAGGAGGGAATCTGCAGCTTGCAGTGAAAGCGCTTCCAGAGGGGAGTCTAATGAGGGCAAACATTTGATGGTAGCAGCTTCCCTGCGGGAGATACTCTCTTTGCCAAAATCGCATTATTAGGCGAAAGTAAGTTACAATTCAGTACCCTATCCTAAAGCTTGCTGTTAGGAGGGAATCTGCAGCTTGCAGTGAAAGCGCTTCCAGAGGGGAGTCTAATGAGGGCAAACACTTGATGGTAGCAGCTTCCCTGCGGGAGATAGTCTCTTTTTCAAAATCGCATTATTAGGCGAAAGTAAGTTACAATTCAGTACCCTATCCTAAAGCTTGCTGTTAGGAGGGAATCTGCAGCTTGCAGTGAAAGCGCTTCCAGAGGGGAGTCTAATGAGGGCAAACATTTGATGGTAGCAGCTTCCCTGCGGGAGATACTCTCTTTGCCAAAATCGCATTATTAGGCGAAAGTAAGTTACAATTCAGTACCCTATCCTAAAGCTTGCTGTTAGGAGGGAATCTGCAGCTTGCAGTGAAAGCGCTTCCAGAGGGGAGTCTAATGAGGGCAAACACTTGATGGTAGCAGCTTCCCTGCGGGAGATACTCTCTTTGCCAAAATCGCATTATTAGGCGAAAGTAAGTTACAATTCAGTACCCTATCCTAAAGCTTGCTGTTAGGAGGGAATCTGCAGCTTGCAGTGAAAGCGCTTCCAGAGGGGAGTCTAATGAGGGCAAACACTTGATGGTAGCAGCTTCCCTGCGGGAGACACTCTCTTTGCCAAAATCGCATTATTAGGCGAAAGTAAGTTACAATTCAGTACCCTATCCTAAAGCTTGCTGTTAGGAGGGAATCTGCAGCTTGCAGTGAAAGCGCTTCCAGAGGGGAGTCTAATGAGGGCAAACATTTGATGGTAGCAGCTTCCCTGCGGGAGATAGTCTCTTTGCCAAAATCGCATTATTAGGCGAAAGTAAGTTACAATTCAGTACCCTATCCTAAAGCTTGCTGTTAGGAGGGAATCTGCAGCTTGCAGTGAAAGCGCTTCCAGAGGGGAGTCTAATGAGGGCAAACATTTGATGGTAGCAGCTTCCCTGCGGGAGATACTCTCTTTGCCAAAATCGCATTATTAGGCGAAAGTAAGTTACAATTCAGTACCCTATCCTAAAGCTTGCTGTTAGGAGGGAATCTGCAGCTTGCAGTGAAAGCGCTTCCAGAGGGGAGTCTAATGAGGGCAAACACTTGATGGTAGCAGCTTCCCTGCGGGAGATACTCTCTTTGCCAAAATCGCATTATTAGGCGAAAGTAAGTTACAATTCAGTACCCTATCCTAAAGCTTGCTGTTAGGAGGGAATCTGCAGCTTGCAGTGAAAGCGCTTCCAGAGGGGAGTCTAATGAGGGCAAACACTTGATGGTAGCAGCTTCCCTGCGGGAGATAGTCTCTTTTTCAAATCGCATTATTAGGCGAAAGTAAGTTACAATTCAGTACCCTATCCTAAAGCTTGCTGTTAGGAGGGAATCTGCAGCTTGCAGTGAAAGCGCTTCCAGAGGGGAGTCTAATGAGGGCAAACATTTGATGGTAGCAGCTTCCCTGCGGGAGATAGTCTCTTTGCCAAAATCGCATTATTAGGCGAAAGTAAGTTACAATTCAGTACCCTATCCTAAAGCTTGCTGTTAGGAGGGAATCTGCAGCTTGCAGTTAATGCGCTTCCAGAGGGGAGTCCAATGAGGGCAAACGTTTGATGGTAGCAGCTTCCCTGCGGGAGATACTCTCTTTGCCAAAATCGCATTATTAGGCGAAAGTAAGTTACAATTCAGTACCCTATCCTAAAGCTTGCAGTTAGGAGGGAATCTGCAGCTTGCAGTGAAAGCGCTTCCAGAGGGAAGTCTAATGAGGGCAAACATTTGATGGTAGCAGCTTCCCTGCGGGAGATAGTCTCTTTGCCAAAATCGCATTATTAGGCGAAAGTAAGTTACAATTCAGTACCCTATCCTAAAGCTTGCTGTTAGGAGGGAATCTGCAGCTTGCCGTGAAAGCGCTTCCAGAGGGGAGTCTAATGAGGGCAAACATTTGATGGTAGCAGCTTCCCTGCGGGAGATACTCTCTTTGCCAAAATCGCATTATTAGGCGAAAGTAAGTTACAATTCAGTACCCTATCCTAAAGCTTGCAGTTAGGAGGGAATCTGCAGCTTGCAGTGAAAGCGCTTCCAGAGGGGAGTCTAATGAGGGCAAACATTTGATGGTAGCAGCTTCCCTGCGGGAGATACTCTCTTTGCCAAAATCGTATTATTAGGCGAAAGTAAGTTACAATTCAGTACCCTATCCTAAAGCTTGCTGTTAGGAGGGAATCTGCAGCTTGCAGTGAAAGCGCTTCCAGAGGGGAGTCTAATGAGGGCAAACATTTGATGGTAGCAGCTTCCCTGCGGGAGATACTCTCTTTGCCAAAATC
Source organism: Phaenicophaeus curvirostris (assembly GCF_032191515.1). Classification (NCBI taxonomy): domain Eukaryota; kingdom Metazoa; phylum Chordata; class Aves; order Cuculiformes; family Cuculidae; genus Phaenicophaeus; species Phaenicophaeus curvirostris. The sequence continues at coordinate 3,612 of NW_027206855.1, forward strand.
GCATTATTAGGCGAAAGTAAGTTACAATTCAGTACCCTATCCTAAAGCTTGCTGTTAGGAGGGAATCTGCAGCTTGCCGTGAAAGCGCTTCCAGAGGGGAGACTAATGAGGGCAAACATTTGATGGTAGCAGCTTCCCTGCGGGAGATACTCTCTTTGCCAAAATCGCATTATTAGGCGAAAGTAAGTTACAATTCAGTACCCTATCCTAAAGCTTGCTGTTAGGAGGGAATCTGCAGCTTGCCGTGAAAGCGCTTCCAGAGGGGAGTCTAATGAGGGCAAACATTTGATGGTAGCAGCTTCCCTGCGGGAGATAGTCTCTTTGCCAAAATCGCATTATTAGGCGAAAGTAAGTTACAATTCAGTACCCTATCCTAAAGCTTGCTGTTAGGAGGGAATCTGCAGCTTGCCGTGAAAGCGCTTCCAGAGGGGAGTCTAATGAGGGCAAACATTTGATGGTAGCAGCTTCCCTGCGGGAGATAGTCTCTTTGCCAAAATCGCATTATTAGGCGAAAGTAAGTTACAATTCAGTACCCTATCCTAAAGCTTGCAGTTAGGAGGGAATCTGCAGCTTGCAGTGAAAGCGCTTCCAGAGGGGAGTCTAATGAGGGCAAACATTTGATGGTAGCAGCTTCCCTGCGGGAGATACTCTCTTTGCCAAAATCGCATTATTAGGCGAAAGTAAGTTACAATTCAGTACCCTATCCTAAAGCTTGCTGTTAGGAGGGAATCTGCAGCTTGCAGTGAAAGCGCTTCCAGAGGGGAGTCTAATGAGGGCAAACACTTGATGGTAGCAGCTTCCCTGCGGGAGATACTCTCTTTGACACAATCGCATTATTAGGCGAAAGTAAGTTACAATTCAGTACCCTATCCTAAAGCTTGCTGTTAGGAGGGAATCTGCAGCTTGCCGTGAAAGCGCTTCCAGAGGGGAGTCTAACGAGGGCAAACATTTGATGGTAGCAGCTTCCCTGCGGGAGATACTCTCTTTGACAAAATCGCATTATTAGGCGAAAGTAAGTTACAATTCAGTACCCTATCCTAAAGCTTGCAGTTAGGAGGGAATCTGCAGCTTGCAGTGAAAGCGCTTCCAGAGGGGAGTCTAATGAGGGCAAACATTTGATGGTAGCAGCTTCCCTGCGGGAGATACTCTCTTTGCCAAAATCGCATTATTAGGCGAAAGTAAGTTACAATTCAGTACCCTATCCTAAAGCTTGCTGTTAGGAGGGAATCTGCAGCTTGCAGTGAAAGCGCTTCCAGAGGGGAGTCTAATGAGGGCAAACATTTGATGGTAGCAGCTTCCCTGCGGGAGATACTCTCTTTGCCAAAATCGCATTATTAGGCGAAAGTAAGTTACAATTCAGTACCCTATCCTAAAGCTTGCAGTTAGGAGGGAATCTGCAGCTTGCAGTGAAAGCGCTTCCAGAGGGGAGTCTAATGAGGGCAAACATTTGATGGTAGCAGCTTCCCTGCGGGAGATACTCTCTTTGCCAAAATGTATTATTAGGCGAAAGTAAGTTACAATTCAGTACCCTATCCTAAAGCTTGCTGTTAGGAGGGAATCTGCAGCTTGCAGTGAAAGCGCTTCCAGAGGGGAGTCTAATGAGGGCAAACATTTGATGGTAGCAGCTTCCCTGCGGGAGATACTCTCTTTGCCAAAATCGCATTATTAGGCGAAAGTAAGTTACAATTCAGTACCCTATCCTAAAGCTTGCTGTTAGGAGGGAATCTGCAGCTTGCAGTGAAAGCGCTTCCAGAGGGGAGTCTAATGAAGGCAAACATTTGATTGTAGCAGCTTCCCTGCGGGAGATACTCTCTTTGCCAAAATCGCATTATTAGGCGAAAGTAAGTTACAATTCAGTACCCTATCCTAAAGCTTGCAGTTAGGAGGGAATCTGCAGCTTGCAGTGAAAGCGCTTCCAGAGGGGAGTCTAATGAGGGCAAACATTTGATGGTAGCAGCTTCCCTGCGGGAGATACTCTCTTTGCCAAAATCGCATTATTAGGCGAAAGTAAGTTACAATTCAGTACCCTATCCTAAAGCTTGCTGTTAGGAGGGAATCTGCAGCTTGCAGTGAAAGCGCTTCCAGAGGGGAGTCTAATGAGGGCAAACACTTGATGGTAGCAGCTTCCCTGCGGGAGATAGTCTCTTTTTCAAAATCGCATTATTAGGCGAAAGTAAGTTACAATTCAGTACCCTATCCTAAAGCTTGCTGTTAGGAGGGAATCTGCAGCTTGCAGTGAAAGCGCTTCCAGAGGGGAGTCTAATGAGGGCAAACATTTGATGGTAGCAGCTTCCCTGCGGGAGATACTCTCTTTGCCAAAATCGCATTATTAGGCGAAAGTAATTTACAATTCAGTACCCTATCCTAAAGCTTGCTGTTAGGAGGGAATCTGCAGCTTGCCGTGAAAGCGCTTCCAGAGGGGAGTCTAATGAGGGCAAACATTTGATGGTAGCAGCTTCCCTGCGGGAGATAGTCTCTTTGCCAAAATCGCATTATTAGGCGAAAGTAAGTTACAATTCAGTACCCTATCCTAAAGCTTGCTGTTAGGAGGGAATCTGCAGCTTGCAGTGAAAGCGCTTCCAGAGGGGAGTCTAATGAGGGCAAACATTTGATGGTAGCAGCTTCCCTGCGGGAGATAGTCTCTTTGCCAAAATCGCATTATTAGGCGAAAGTAAGTTACAATTCAGTACCCTATCCTAAAGCTTGCTGTTAGGAGGGAATCTGCAGCTTGCAGTGAAAGCGCTTCCAGAGGGGAGTCTAATGAGGGCAAACATTTGATGGTAGCAGCTTCCCTGCGGGAGATACTCTCTTTGCCAAAATCGCATTATTAGGCGAAAGTAAGTTACAATTCAGTACCCTATCCTAAAGCTTGCTGTTAGGAGGGAATCTGCAGCTTGCAGTGAAAGCGCTTCCAGAGGGGAGTCTAATGAGGGCAAACATTTGATGGTAGCAGCTTCCCTGCGGGAGATAGTCTCTTTGCCAAAATCGCATTATTAGGCGAAAGTAAGTTACAATTCAGTACCCTATCCTAAAGCTTGCAGTTAGGAGGGAATCTGCAGATTGCAGTGAAAGCGCTTCCAGAGGGGAGTCTAATGAGGGCAAACATTTGATGGTAGCAGCTTCCCTGCGGGAGATAGTCTCTTTGCCAAAATCGCATTATTAGGCGAAAGTAAGTTACAATTCAGTACCCTATCCTAAAGCTTGCTGTTAGGAGGGAATCTGCAGCTTGCAGTGAAAGCGCTTCCAGAGGGGAGTCCAATGAGGGCAAACGTTTGATGGTAGCAGCTTCCCTGCGGGAGATAGTCTCTTTGCCAAAATCGCATTATTAGGCGAAAGTAAGTTACAATTCAGTACCCTATCCTAAAGCTTGCTGTTAGGAGGGAATCTGCAGCTTGCAGTGAAAGCGCTTCCAGAGGGGAGTCTAATGAGGGCAAACATTTGATGGTAGCAGCTTCCCTGCGGGAGATAGTCTCTTTGCCAAAATCGCATTATTAGGCGAAAGTAAGTTACAATTCAGTACCCTATCCTAAAGCTTGCTGTTAGGAGGGAATCTGCAGCTTGCAGTGAAAGCGCTTCCAGAGGGGAGTCTAATGAGGGCAAACATTTGATGGTAGCAGCTTCCCTGCGGGAGATAGTCTCTTTGCCAAAATCGCATTATTAGCCGCAGTTAAGTTACAATTCAGTACCCTATCCTAAAGCTTGCTGTTAGGAGGGAATCTGCAGCTTGCAGTGAAAGCGCTTCCAGAGGGGAGTCTAATGAGGGCAAACATTTGATGGTAGCAGCTTCCCTGCGGGAGATAGTCTCTTTGCCAAAATCGCATTATTAGGCGAAAGTAAGTTACAATTCAGTACCCTATCCTAAAGCTTGCTGTTAGGAGGGAATCTGCAGCTTGCAGTGAAAGCGCTTCCAGAGGGGAGTCTAATGAGGGCAAACATTTGATGGTAGCAGCTTCCCTGCGGGAGATAGTCTCTTTGCCAAAATCGCATTATTAGGCGAAAGTAAGTTACAATTCAGTACCCTATCCTAAAGCTTGCTGTTAGGAGGGAATCTGCAGCTTGCAGTGAAAGCGCTTCCAGAGGGGAGTCTAATGAAGGCAAACATTTGATGGTAGCAGCTTCCCTGCGGGAGATACTCTCTTTGCCAAAATCGCATTATTAGGCGAAAGTAAGTTACAATTCAGTACCCTATCCTAAAGCTTGCTGTTAGGAGGGAATCTGCAGCTTGCCGTGAAAGCGCTTCCACAGGGGAGTCTAATGAGGGCAAACATTTGATGGTAGCAGCTTCCCTGCGGGAGATACTCTCTTTGCCAAAATCGCATTATTAGGCGAAAGTAAGTTACAATTCAGTACCCTATCCTAAAGCTTGCTGTTAGGAGGGAATCTGCAGCTTGCAGTGAAAGCGCTTCCAGAGGGGAGTCTAATGAGGGCAAACATTTGATGGTAGCAGCTTCCCTGCGGGAGATACTCTCTTTTCAAAATCGCATTATTAGGCGAAAGTAAGTTACAATTCAGTACCCTATCCTAAAGCTTGCTGTTAGGAGGGAATCTGCAGCTTGCAGTGAAAGCGCTTCCAGAGGGGAGTCTAATGAGGGCAAACATTTGATGGTAGCAGCTTCCCTGCGGGAGATACTCTCTTTGCCAAAATCGCATTATTAGGCGAAAGTAAGTTACAATTCAGTACCCTATCCTATAGCTTGCTGTTAGGAGGGAATCTGCAGCTTGCAGTGAAAGCGCTTCCAGAGGGGAGTCTAATGAGGGCAAACACTTGATGGTAGCAGCTTCCCTGCGGGAGATAGTCTCTTTGCCAAAATCGCATTATTAGGCGAAAGTAAGTTACAATTCAGTACCCTATCCTAAAGCTTGCTGTTAGGAGGGAATCTGCAGCTTGCAGTGAAAGCGCTTCCAGAGGGGAGTCTAATGAGGGCAAACATTTGATGGTAGCAGCTTCCCTGCGGGAGATACTCTCTTTGCCAAAATCGCATTATTAGGCGAAAGTAAGTTACAATTCAGTACCCTATCCTAAAGCTTGCTGTTAGGAGGGAATCTGCAGCTTGCCGTGAAAGCGCTTCCAGAGGGGAGTCTAATGAGGGCAAACATTTGATGGTAGCAGCTTCCCTGCGGGAGATACTCTCTTTGCCAAAATCGCATTATTAGGCGAAAGTAAGTTACAATTCAGTACCCTATCCTAAAGCTTGCTGTTAGGAGGGAATCTGCAGCTTGCCGTGAAAGCGCTTCCAGAGGGGAGTCTAATGAGGGCAAACACTTGATGGTAGCAGCTTCCCTGCGGGAGATAGTCTCTTTGCCAAAATCGCATTATTAGGCGAAAGTAAGTTACAATTCAGTACCCTATCCTAAAGCTTGCTGTTAGGAGGGAATCTGCAGCTTGCAGTGAAAGCGCTTCCAGAGGGGAGTCTAATGAGGGCAAACATTTGATGGTAGCAGCTTCCCTGCGGGAGATACTCTCTTTGCCAAAATCGCATTATTAGGCGAAAGTAAGTTACAATTCAGTACCCTATCCTAAAGCTTGCAGTTAGGAGGGAATCTGCAGCTTGCAGTGAAAGCGCTTCCAGAGGGAAGTCTAATGAGGGCAAACATTTGATGGTAGCAGCTTCCCTGCGGGAGATACTCTCTTTGCCAAAATCGCATTATTAGGCGAAAGTAAGTTACAATTCAGTACCCTATCCTAAAGCTTGCTGTTAGGAGGGAATCTGCAGCTTGCAGTGAAAGCGCTTCCAGAGGGGAGTCTAATGAGGGCAAACATTTGATGGTAGCAGCTTCCCTGCGGGAGATAGTCTCTTTGCCAAAATCGCATTATTAGGCGAAAGTAAGTTACAATTCAGTACCCTATCCTAAAGCTTGCAGTTAGGAGGGAATCTGCAGATTGCAGTGAAAGCGCTTCCAGAGGGGAGTCTAATGAGGGCAAACATTTGATGGTAGCAGCTTCCCTGCGGGAGATAGTCTCTTTGCCAAAATCGCATTATTAGGCGAAAGTAAGTTACAATTCAGTACCCTATCCTAAAGCTTGCTGTTAGGAGGGAATCTGCAGCTTGCAGTGAAAGCGCTTCCAGAGGGGAGTCTAATGAGGGCAAACATTTGATGGTAGCAGCTTCCCTGCGGGAGATACTCTCTTTGCCAAAATCGCATTATTAGGCGAAAGTAAGTTACAATTCAGTACCCTATCCTAAAGCTTGCTGTTAGGAGGGAATCTGCAGATTGCAGTGAAAGCGCTTCCAGAGGGGAGTCTAATGAGGGCAAACATTTGATGGTAGCAGCTTCCCTGCGGGAGATACTCTCTTTGCCAAAATCGCATTATTAGGCGAAAGTAAGTTACAATTCAGTACCCTATCCTAAAGCTTGCAGTTAGGAGGGAATCTGCAGCTTGCAGTGAAAGCGCTTCCAGAGGGGAGTCTAATGAGGGCAAACATTTGATGGTAGCAGCTTCCCTGCGGGAGATAGTCTCTTTGCCAAAATCGCATTATTAGGCGAAAGTAAGTTACAATTCAGTACCCTATCCTAAAGCTTGCTGTTAGGAGGGAATCTGCAGCTTGCCGTGAAAGCGCTTCCAGAGGGGAGTCTAATGAGGGCAAACACTTGATGGTAGCAGCTTCCCTGCGGGAGATAGTCTCTTTGCCAAAATCGCATTATTAGGCGAAAGTAAGTTACAATTCAGTACCCTATCCTAAAGCTTGCAGTTAGGAGGGAATCTGCAGCTTGCAGTGAAAGCGCTTCCAGAGGGGAGTCTAATGAGGGCAAACATTTGATGGTAGCAGCTTCCCTGCGGGAGATAGTCTCTTTGCCAAAATCGCATTATTAGGCGAAAGTAAGTTACAATTCAGTACCCTATCCTAAAGCTTGCTGTTAGGAGGGAATCTGCAGCTTGCAGTGAAAGCGCTTCCAGAGGGGAGTCTAATGAGGGCAAACATTTGATGGTAGCAGCTTCCCTGCGGGAGATAGTCTCTTTGCCAAAATCGCATTATTAGGCGAAAGTAATTTACAATTCAGTACCCTATCCTAAAGCTTGCAGTTAGGAGGGAATCTGCAGCTTGCAGTGAAAGCGCTTCCAGAGGGGAGTCTAATGAGGGCAAACATTTGATGGTAGCAGCTTCCCTGCGGGAGATAGTCTCTTTGCCAAAATCGCATTATTAGGCGAAAGTAAGTTACAATTCAGTACCCTATCCTAAAGCTTGCTGTTAGGAGGGAATCTGCAGCTTGCAGTGAAAGCGCTTCCAGAGGGGAGTCTAATGAGGGCAAACACTTGATGGTAGCAGCTTCCCTGCGGGAGATAGTCTCTTTTTCAAAATCGCATTATTAGGCGAAAGTAAGTTACAATTCAGTACCCTATCCTAAAGCTTGCTGTTAGGAGGGAATCTGCAGCTTGCAGTGAAAGCGCTTCCAGAGGGGAGTCTAATGAGGGCAAACATTTGATGGTAGCAGCTTCCCTGCGGGAGATAGTCTCTTTGCCAAAATCGCATTATTAGGCGAAAGTAAGTTACAATTCAGTACCCTATCCTAAAGCTTGCTGTTAGGAGGGAATCTGCAGCTTGCAGTGAATGCGCTTCCAGAGGGGAGTCCAATGAGGGCAAACGTTTGATGGTAGCAGCTTCCCTGCGGGAGATACTCTCTTTGCCAAAATCGCATTATTAGGCGAAAGTAAGTTACAATTCAGTACCCTATCCTAAAGCTTGCAGTTAGGAGGGAATCTGCAGCTTGCAGTGAAAGCGCTTCCAGAGGGAAGTCTAATGAGGGCAAACATTTGATGGTAGCAGCTTCCCTGCGGGAGATACTCTCTTTGCCAAAATCGCATTATTAGGCGAAAGTAAGTTACAATTCAGTACCCTATCCTAAAGCTTGCTGTTAGGAGGGAATCTGCAGCTTGCCGTGAAAGCGCTTCCAGAGGGGAGTCTAATGAGGGCAAACATTTGATGGTAGCAGCTTCCCTGCGGGAGATACTCTCTTTGCCAAAATCGCATTATTAGGCGAAAGTAAGTTACAATTCAGTACCCTATCCTAAAGCTTGCAGTTAGGAGGGAATCTGCAGCTTGCAGTGAAAGCGCTTCCAGAGGGGAGTCTAATGAGGGCAAACATTTGATGGTAGCAGCTTCCCTGCGGGAGATACTCTCTTTGCCAAAATCGTATTATTAGGCGAAAGTAAGTTACAATTCAGTACCCTATCCTAAAGCTTGCTGTTAGGAGGGAATCTGCAGCTTGCAGTGAAAGCGCTTCCAGAGGGGAGTCTAATGAGGGCAAACACTTGATGGTAGCAGCTTCCCTGCGGGAGATACTCTCTTTGCCAAAATCGCATTATTAGGCGAAAGTAAGTTACAATTCAGTACCCTATCCTAAAGCTTGCTGTTAGGAGGGAATCTGCAGCTTGCAGTGAAAGCGCTTCCAGAGGGGAGACTAATGAGGGCAAACATTTGATGGTAGCAGCTTCCCTGCGGGAGATAGTCTCTTTGCTAAAATCGCATTATTAGGCGAAAGTAAGTTACAATTCAGTACCCTATCCTAAAGCTTGCTGTTAGGAGGGAATCTGCAGCTTGCAGTGAAAGCGCTTCCAGAGGGGAGTCTAATGAGGGCAAACATTTGATGGTAGCAGCTTCCCTGCGGGAGATAGTCTCTTTGCCAAAATCGCATTATTAGGCGAAAGTAAGTTACAATTCAGTACCCTATCCCAAAGCTTGCTGTTAGGAGGGAATCTGCAGCTTGCCGTGAAAGCGCTTCCAGAGGGGAGTCTAATGAGGGCAAACATTTGATGGTAGCAGCTTCCCTGCGGGAGATAGTCTCTTTGCCAAAATCGCATTATTAGGCGAAAGTAAGTTACAATTCAGTACCCTATCCTAAAGCTTGCAGTTAGGAGGGAATCTGCAGCTTGCAGTGAAAGCGCTTCCAGAGGGGAGTCTAATGAGGGCAAACATTTGATGGTAGCAGCTTCCCTGCGGGAGATACTCTCTTTGCCAAAATCGCATTATTAGGCGAAAGTAAGTTACAATTCAGTACCCTATCCTAAAGCTTGCTGTTAGGAGGGAATCTGCAGCTTGCAGTGAAAGCGCTTCCAGAGGGGAGTCTAATGAGGGCAAACACTTGATGGTAGCAGCTTCCCTGCGGGAGATAGTCTCTTTGCCAAAATCGCATTATTAGGCGAAAGTAAGTTACAATTCAGTACCCTATCCTAAAGCTTGCTGTTAGGAGGGAATCTGCAGCTTGCAGTGAAAGCGCTTCCAGAGGGGAGTCTAATGAGGGCAAACATTTGATGGTAGCAGCTTCCCTGCGGGAGATAGTCTCTTTGCCAAAATCGCATTATTAGGCGAAAGTAAGTTACAATTCAGTACCCTATCCTAAAGCTTGCTGTTAGGAGGGAATCTGCAGCTTGCCGTGAAAGCGCTTCCAGAGGGGAGTCTAACGAGGGCAAACATTTGATGGTAGCAGCTTCCCTGCGGGAGATACTCCCTTTGCCAAAATCGCATTATTAGGCGAAAGTAAGTTACAATTCAGTACCCTATCCTAAAGCTTGCAGTTAGGAGGGAATCTGCAGCTTGCAGTGAAAGCGCTTCCAGAGGGGAGTCTAATGAGGGCAAACATTTGATGGTAGCAGCTTCCCTGCGGGAGATACTCTCTTTGCCAAAATGCATTATTAGGCGAAAGTAAGTTACAATTCAGTACCCTATCCTAAAGCTTGCAGTTAGGAGGGAATCTGCAGCTTGCAGTGAAAGCGCTTCCAGAGGGGAGTCTAATGAGGGCAAACATTTGATGGTAGCAGCTTCCCTGCGGGAGATACTCTCTTTGCCAAAATCGCATTATTAGGCGAAAGTAAGTTACAATTCAGTACCCTATCCTAAAGCTTGCTGTTAGGAGGGTATCTGCAGCTTGCAGTGAAAGCGCTTCCAGAGGGGAGTCTAATGAGGGCAAACACTTGATGGTAGCAGCTTCCCTGCGGGAGATACTCTCTTTGCCAAAATCGCATTATTAGGCGAAAGTAAGTTACAATTCAGTACCCTATCCTAAAGCTTGCTGTTAGGAGGGAATCTGCAGCTTGCAGTGAAAGCGCTTCCAGAGGGGAGTCTAATGAGGGCAAACATTTGATGGTAGCAGCTTCCCTGCGGGAGATACTCTCTTTGACACAATCGCATTATTAGGCGAAAGTAAGTTACAATTCAGTACCCTATCCTAAAGCTTGCTGTTAGGAGGGAATCTGCAGCTTGCAGTGAAAGCGCTTCCAGAGGGGAGTCTAATGAGGGCAAACATTTGATGGTAGCAGCTTCCCTGCGGGAGATACTCTCTTTGCCAAAATCGCATTATTAGGCGAAAGTAAGTTACAATTCAGTACCCTATCCTAAAGCTTGCTGTTAGGAGGGAATCTGCAGCTTGCCGTGAAAGCGCTTCCAGAGGGGAGTCTAATGAGGGCAAACATTTGATGGTAGCAGCTTCCCTGCGGGAGATACTCTCTTTGCCAAAATCGCATTATTAGGCGAAAGTAAGTTACAATTCAGTACCCTATCCTAAAGCTTGCTGTTAGGAGGGAATCTGCAGCTTGCCGTGAAAGCGCTTCCAGAGGGGAGTCTAACGAGGGCAAACATTTGATGGTAGCAGCTTCCCTGCGGGAGATACTTCTTTGACAAAATCGCATTATTAGCCGCAGTTAAGTTACAATTCAGTACCCTATCCTAAAGCTTGCAGTTAGGAGGGAATCTGCAGCTTGCAGTGAAAGCGCTTCCAGAGGGGAGTCTAATGAGGGCAAACATTTGATGGTAGCAGCTTCCCTGCGGGAGATAGTCTCTTTGCCAAAATCGCATTATTAGGCGAAAGTAAGTTACAATTCAGTACCCTATCCTAAAGCTTGCTGTTAGGAGGGAATCTGCAGCTTGCAGTGAAAGCGCTTCCAGAGGGGAGTCTAATGAGGGCAAACACTTGATGGTAGCAGCTTCCCTGCGGGAGATACTCTCTTTGCCAAAATCGCATTATTAGGCGAAAGTAAGTTACAATTCAGTACCCTATCCTAAAGCTTGCTGTTAGGAGGGAATCTGCAGCTTGCCGTGAAAGCGCTTCCAGAGAGGAGTCTAATGAGGGCAAACATTTGATGGTAGCAGCTTCCCTGCGGGAGATATTCTCTTTGCCAAAATCGCATTATTAGGCGAAAGTAAGTTACAATTCAGTACCCTATCCTAAAGCTTGCTGTTAGGAGGGAATCTGCAGCTTGCAGTGAAAGCGCTTCCAGAGGGGAGTCTAATGAGGGCAAACACTTGATGGTAGCAGCTTCCCTGCGGGAGATACTCTCTTTGCCAAAAACGCCTTATTAGGCGAAAGTAAGTTACAATTCAGTACCCTATCCTAAAGCTTGCTGTTAGGAGGGAATCTGCAGCTTTCCGTGAAAGCGCTTCCAGAGGGGAGTCTAATGAGGGCAAACATTTGATGGTAGCAGCTTCCCTGCGGGAGATACTCTCTTTGCCAAAATCGCATTATTAGGCGAAAGTAAGTTACAATTCAGTACCCTATCCTAAAGCTTGCTGTTAGGAGGGAATCTGCAGCTTGCCGTGAAAGCGCTTCCAGAGGGGAGTCTAATGAGGGCAAACATTTGATGGTAGCAGCTTCCCTGCGGGAGATACTCTCTTTGCCAAAATCGCATTATTAGGCGAAAGTAAGTTACAATTCAGTACCCTATCCTAAAGCTTGCTGTTAGGAGGGAATCTGCAGCTTGCCGTGAAAGCGCTTCCAGAGGGGAGTCTAATGAGGGCAAACATTTGATGGTAGCAGCTTCCCTGCGGGAGATACTCTCTTTGCCAAAATCGCATTATTAGGCGAAAGTAAGTTACAATTCAGTACCCTATCCTAAAGCTTGCAGTTAGGAGGGAATCTGCAGCTTGCAGTGAAAGCGCTTCCAGAGGGGAGTCTAATGAGGGCAAACATTTGATGGTAGCAGCTTCCCTGCGGGAGATAGTCTCTTTGCCAAAATCGCATTATTAGGCGAAAGTAAGTTACAATTCAGTACCCTATCCTAAAGCTTGCTGTTAGGAGGGAATCTGCAGCTTGCAGTGAAAGCGCTTCCAGAGGGGAGTCTAATGAGGGCAAACATTTGATGGTAGCAGCTTCCCTGCGGGAGATACTCTCTTTGCCAAAATCGCATTATTAGCCGCAGTTAAGTTACAATTCAGTACCCTATCCTAAAACTTGCTGTTAGGATGAATCTGCAGCTTGCCGTGAAAGCGCTTCCAGAGGGGAGTCTAATGAGGGCAAACATTTGATGGTAGCAGCTTCCCTGCGGGAGATACTCTCTTTGCCAAAATCGCATTATTAGGCGAAAGTAAGTTACAATTCAGTACCCTATCCTAAAGCTTGCTGTTAGGAGGGAATCTGCAGCTTGCCGTGAAAGCGCTTCCAGAGGGGAGTCTAATGAGGGCAAACATTTGATGGTGGCAGCTTCCCTGCGGGAGATACTCTCTTTGCCAAAATCGCATTATTAGGCGAAAGTAAGTTACAATTCAGTACCCTATCCTAAAGCTTGCTGTTAGGAGGGAATCTGCAGCTTGCAGTGAAAGCGCTTCCAGAGGGAGTCTAATGAGGGCAAACACTTGATGGTAGCAGCTTCCCTGCGGGAGATACTCTCTTTGCCAAAATCGCATTATTAGGCGAAAGTAAGATACAATTCAGTACCCTATCCTAAAGCTTGCTGTTAGGAGGGAATATGCAGCTTGCAGTGAAAGCGCTTCCAGAGGGGAGTCTAATGAGGGCAAACATTTGATGGTAGCAGCTTCCCTGCGGGAGATAGTCTCTTTCCAAAATCGCATTATTAGGCGAAAGTAAGTTACAATTCAGTACCCTATCCTAAAGCTTGCTGTTAGGAGGGAATCTGCAGCTTGCCGTGAAAGCGCTTCCAGAGGGGAGTCTAATGAGGGCAAACATTTGATGGTAGCAGCTTCCCTGCGGGAGATACTCTCTTTGACAAAATCGCATTATTAGCCGCAGTTAAGTTACAATTCAGTACCCTATCCTAAAGCTTGCAGTTAGGAGGGAATCTGCAGCTTGCAGTTAATGCGCTTCCAGAGGGGAGTCCAATGAGGGCAAACGTTTGATGGTAGCAGCTTCCCTGCGGGAGATACTCTCTTTGCCAAAATCGCATTATTAGGCGAAAGTAAGTTACAATTCAGTACCCTATCCTAAAGCTTGCAGTTAGGAGGGAATCTGCAGCTTGCAGTGAAAGCGCTTCCAGAGGGAAGTCTAATGAGGGCAAACATTTGATGGTAGCAGCTTCCCTGCGGGAGATAGTCTCTTTGCCAAAATCGCATTATTAGGCGAAAGTAAGTTACAATTCAGTACCCTATCCTAAAGCTTGCTGTTAGGAGGGAATCTGCAGCTTGCCGTGAAAGCGCTTCCAGAGGGGAGTCTAATGAGGGCAAACATTTGATGGTAGCAGCTTCCCTGCGGGAGATACTCTCTTTGCCAAAATCGCATTATTAGGCGAAAGTAAGTTACAATTCAGTACCCTATCCTAAAGCTTGCAGTTAGGAGGGAATCTGCAGCTTGCAGTGAAAGCGCTTCCAGAGGGGAGTCTAATGAGGGCAAACATTTGATGGTAGCAGCTTCCCTGCGGGAGATACTCTCTTTGCCAAAATCGTATTATTAGGCGAAAGTAAGTTACAATTCAGTACCCTATCCTAAAGCTTGCTGTTAGGAGGGAATCTGCAGCTTGCAGTGAAAGCGCTTCCAGAGGGGAGTCTAATGAGGGCAAACATTTGATGGTAGCAGCTTCCCTGCGGGAGATACTCTCTTTGCCAAAATCGCATTATTAGGCGAAAGTAAGTTACAATTCAGTACCCTATCCTAAAGCTTGCTGTTAGGAGGGAATCTGCAGCTTGCCGTGAAAGCGCTTCCAGAGGGGAGACTAATGAGGGCAAACATTTGATGGTAGCAGCTTCCCTGCGGGAGATACTCTCTTTGCCAAAATCGCATTATTAGGCGAAAGTAAGTTACAATTCAGTACCCTATCCTAAAGCTTGCTGTTAGGAGGGAATCTGCAGCTTGCCGTGAAAGCGCTTCCAGAGGGGAGTCTAATGAGGGCAAACATTTGATGGTAGCAGCTTCCCTGCGGGAGATAGTCTCTTTGCCAAAATCGCATTATTAGGCGAAAGTAAGTTACAATTCAGTACCCTATCCTAAAGCTTGCTGTTAGGAGGGAATCTGCAGCTTGCCGTGAAAGCGCTTCCAGAGGGGAGTCTAATGAGGGCAAACATTTGATGGTAGCAGCTTCCCTGCGGGAGATACTCTCTTTGCCAAAATCGCATTATTAGGCGAAAGTAAGTTACAATTCAGTACCCTATCCTAAAGCTTGCTGTTAGGAGGGAATCTGCAGCTTGCAGTGAAAGCGCTTCCAGAGGGGAGTCTAATGAGGGCAAACACTTGATGGTAGCAGCTTCCCTGCGGGAGATACTCTCTTTGACACAATCGCATTATTAGGCGAAAGTAAGTTACAATTCAGTACCCTATCCTAAAGCTTGCTGTTAGGAGGGAATCTGCAGCTTGCCGTGAAAGCGCTTCCAGAGGGGAGTCTAACGAGGGCAAACATTTGATGGTAGCAGCTTCCCTGCGGGAGATACTCTCTTTGACAAAATCGCATTATTAGGCGAAAGTAAGTTACAATTCAGTACCCTATCCTAAAGCTTGCAGTTAGGAGGGAATCTGCAGCTTGCAGTGAAAGCGCTTCCAGAGGGGAGTCTAATGAGGGCAAACATTTGATGGTAGCAGCTTCCCTGCGGGAGATACTCTCTTTGTCAAAATCGCATTATTAGGCGAAAGTAAGTTACAATTCAGTACCCTATCCTAAAGCTTGCTGTTAGGAGGGAATCTGCAGCTTGCAGTGAAAGCGCTTCCAGAGGGGAGTCTAATGAGGGCAAACATTTGATGGTAGCAGCTTCCCTGCGGGAGATACTCTCTTTGCCAAAATCGCATTATTAGGCGAAAGTAAGTTACAATTCAGTACCCTATCCTAAAGCTTGCAGTTAGGAGGGAATCTGCAGATTGCAGTGAAAGCGCTTCCAGAGGGGAGTCTAATGAGGGCAAACATTTGATGGTAGCAGCTTCCCTGCGGGAGATACTCTCTTTGCCAAAATGTATTATTAGGCGAAAGTAAGTTACAATTCAGTACCCTATCCTAAAGCTTGCTGTTAGGAGGGAATCTGCAGCTTGCAGTGAAAGCGCTTCCAGAGGGGAGTCTAATGAGGGCAAACATTTGATGGTAGCAGCTTCCCTGCGGGAGATACTCTCTTTGCCAAAATCGCATTATTAGGCGAAAGTAAGTTACAATTCAGTACCCTATCCTAAAGCTTGCTGTTAGGAGGGTATCTGCAGCTTGCAGTGAAAGCGCTTCCAGAGGGGAGTCTAATGAGGGCAAACACTTGATGGTAGCAGCTTCCCTGCGGGAGATACTCTCTTTGCCAAAATCGCATTATTAGGCGAAAGTAAGTTACAATTCAGTACCCTATCCTAAAGCTTGCTGTTAGGAGGGAATCTGCAGCTTGCAGTGAAAGCGCTTCCAGAGGGGAGTCTAATGAGGGCAAACATTTGATGGTAGCAGCTTCCCTGCGGGAGATACTCTCTTTGACACAATCGCATTATTAGGCGAAAGTAAGTTACAATTCAGTACCCTATCCTAAAGCTTGCTGTTAGGAGGGAATCTGCAGCTTGCCGTGAAAGCGCTTCCAGAGGGGAGTCTAATGAGGGCAAACATTTGATGGTAGCAGCTTCCCTGCGGGAGATACTCTCTTTGCCAAAATCGCATTATTAGGCGAAAGTAAGTTACAATTCAGTACCCTATCCTAAAGCTTGCTGTTAGGAGGGAATCTGCAGATTGCAGTGAAAGCGCTTCCAGAGGGGAGTCTAATGAGGGCAAACATTTGATGGTAGCAGCTTCCCTGCGGGAGATACTCTCTTTGCCAAAATCGCATTATTAGGCGAAAGTAAGTTACAATTCAGTACCCTATCCTAAAGCTTGCTGTTAGGAGGGAATCTGCAGCTTGCAGTGAAAGCGCTTCCAGAGGGGAGTCTAATGAGGGCAAACATTTGATGGTAGCAGCTTCCCTGCGGGAGATACTCTCTTTGCCAAAATCGCATTATTAGGCGAAAGTAAGTTACAATTCAGTACCCTATCCTAAAGCTTGCTGTTAGGAGGGAATCTGCAGCTTGCAGTGAAAGCGCTTCCAGAGGGGAGTCTAATGAGGGCAAACATTTGATGGTAGCAGCTTCCCTGCGGGAGATACTCTCTTTGCCAAAATCGCATTATTAGGCGAAAGTAAGTTACAATTCAGTACCCTATCCTAAAGCTTGCTGTTAGGAGGGAATCTGCAGCTTGCAGTGAAAGCGCTTCCAGAGGGGAGTCTAATGAAGGCAAACATTTGATTGTAGCAGCTTCCCTGCGGGAGATACTCTCTTTGCCAAAATCGCATTATTAGGCGAAAGTAAGTTACAATTCAGTACCCTATCCTAAAGCTTGCAGTTAGGAGGGAATCTGCAGCTTGCAGTGAAAGCGCTTCCAGAGGGGAGTCTAATGAGGGCAAACATTTGATGGTAGCAGCTTCCCTGCGGGAGATACTCTCTTTGCCAAAATCGCATTATTAGGCGAAAGTAAGTTACAATTCAGTACCCTATCCTAAAGCTTGCTGTTAGGAGGGAATCTGCAGCTTGCAGTGAAAGCGCTTCCAGAGGGGAGTCTAATGAGGGCAAACACTTGATGGTAGCAGCTTCCCTGCGGGAGATAGTCTCTTTTTCAAAATCGCATTATTAGGCGAAAGTAAGTTACAATTCAGTACCCTATCCTAAAGCTTGCTGTTAGGAGGGAATCTGCAGCTTGCAGTGAAAGCGCTTCCAGAGGGGAGTCTAATGAGGGCAAACATTTGATGGTAGCAGCTTCCCTGCGGGAGATACTCTCTTTGCCAAAATCGCATTATTAGGCGAAAGTAAGTTACAATTCAGTACCCTATCCTAAAGCTTGCTGTTAGGAGGGAATCTGCAGCTTGCAGTGAAAGCGCTTCCAGAGGGGAGTCTAATGAGGGCAAACACTTGATGGTAGCAGCTTCCCTGCGGGAGATACTCTCTTTGCCAAAATCGCATTATTAGGCGAAAGTAAGTTACAATTCAGTACCCTATCCTAAAGCTTGCTGTTAGGAGGGAATCTGCAGCTTGCAGTGAAAGCGCTTCCAGAGGGGAGTCTAATGAGGGCAAACATTTGATGGTAGCAGCTTCCCTGCGGGAGATACTCTCTTTGCCAAAATCGCATTATTAGGCGAAAGTAAATTACAATTCAGTACCCTATCCTAAAGCTTGCTGTTAGGAGGGAATCTGCAGCTTGCCGTGAAAGCGCTTCCAGAGGGGAGTCTAATGAGGGCAAACATTTGATGGTAGCAGCTTCCCTGCGGGAGATAGTCTCTTTGCCAAAATCGCATTATTAGGCGAAAGTAAGTTACAATTCAGTACCCTATCCTAAAGCTTGCTGTTAGGAGGGAATCTGCAGCTTGCCGTGAAAGCGCTTCCAGAGGGGAGTCTAATGAGGGCAAACATTTGATGGTAGCAGCTTCCCTGCGGGAGATAGTCTCTTTGCCAAAATCGCATTATTAGGCGAAAGTAAGTTACAATTCAGTACCCTATCCTAAAGCTTGCTGTTAGGAGGGAATCTGCAGCTTGCAGTGAAAGCGCTTCCAGAGGGGAGTCTAATGAGGGCAAACATTTGATGGTAGCAGCTTCCCTGCGGGAGATACTCTCTTTGCCAAAATCGCATTATTAGGCGAAAGTAAGTTACAATTCAGTACCCTATCCTAAAGCTTGCAGTTAGGAGGGAATCTGCAGCTTGCAGTGAAAGCGCTTCCAGAGGGAAGTCTAATGAGGGCAAACATTTGATGGTAGCAGCTTCCCTGCGGGAGATAGTCTCTTTGCCAAAATCGCATTATTAGGCGAAAGTAAGTTACAATTCAGTACCCTATCCTAAAGCTTGCTGTTAGGAGGGAATCTGCAGCTTGCAGTGAAAGCGCTTCCAGAGGGGAGTCTAATGAGGGCAAACATTTGATGGTAGCAGCTTCCCTGCGGGAGATACTCTCTTTGCCAAAATCGCATTATTAGGCGAAAGTAAGTTACAATTCAGTACCCTATCCTAAAGCTTGCAGTTAGGAGGGAATCTGCAGCTTGCAGTGAAAGCGCTTCCAGAGGGAAGTCTAATGAGGGCAAACATTTGATGGTAGCAGCTTCCCTGCGGGAGATACTCTCTTTGCCAAAATCGCATTATTAGGCGAAAGTAAGTTACAATTCAGTACCCTATCCTAAAGCTTGCTGTTAGGAGGGAATCTGCAGCTTGCAGTGAAAGCGCTTCCAGAGGGGAGTCTAATGAGGGCAAACATTTGATGGTAGCAGCTTCCCTGCGGGAGATAGTCTCTTTGCCAAAATCGCATTATTAGGCGAAAGTAAGTTACAATTCAGTACCCTATCCTAAAGCTTGCAGTTAGGAGGGAATCTGCAGATTGCAGTGAAAGCGCTTCCAGAGGGGAGTCTAATGAGGGCAAACATTTGATGGTAGCAGCTTCCCTGCGGGAGATAGTCTCTTTGCCAAAATCGCATTATTAGGCGAAAGTAAGTTACAATTCAGTACCCTATCCTAAAGCTTGCTGTTAGGAGGGAATCTGCAGCTTGCAGTGAAAGCGCTTCCAGAGGGGAGTCCAATGAGGGCAAACGTTTGATGGTAGCAGCTTCCCTGCGGGAGATAGTCTCTTTGCCAAAATCGCATTATTAGGCGAAAGTAAGTTACAATTCAGTACCCTATCCTAAAGCTTGCTGTTAGGAGGGAATCTGCAGCTTGCAGTGAAAGCGCTTCCAGAGGGGAGTCTAATGAGGGCAAACATTTGATGGTAGCAGCTTCCCTGCGGGAGATAGTCTCTTTGCCAAAATCGCATTATTAGGCGAAAGTAAGTTACAATTCAGTACCCTATCCTAAAGCTTGCTGTTAGGAGGGAATCTGCAGCTTGCCGTGAAAGCGCTTCCAGAGGGGAGTCTAATGAGGGCAAACATTTGATGGTAGCAGCTTCCCTGCGGGAGATACTCCCTTTGCCAAAATCGCATTATTAGGCGAAAGTAAGTTACAATTCAGTACCCTATCCTAAAGCTTGCTGTTAGGAGGGAATCTGCAGCTTGCAGTGAAAGCGCTTCCAGAGGGGAGTCTAACGAGGGCAAACATTTGATGGTAGCAGCTTCCCTGCGGGAGATACTCTCTTTGCCAAAATCGCATTATTAGGCGAAAGTAAGTTACAATTCAGTACCCTATCCTAAAGCTTGCTGTTAGGAGGGAATCTGCAGCTTGCAGTGAAAGCGCTTCCAGAGGGGAGTCTAATGAGGGCAAACATTTGATGGTAGCAGCTTCCCTGCGGGAGATAGTCTCTTTGCCAAAATCGCCTTATTAGGCGAAAGTAAGTTACAATTCAGTACCCTATCCTAAAGCTTGCTGTTAGGAGGGAATCTGCAGCTTGCAGTGAAAGCGCTTCCAGAGGGGAGTCTAATGAGGGCAAACATTTGATGGTAGCAGCTTCCCTGCGGGAGATACTCTCTTTGCCAAAATCGCATTATTAGGCGAAAGTAAGTTACAATTCAGTACCCTATCCTAAAGCTTGCTGTTAGGAGGGAATCTGCAGCTTGCAGTGAAAGCGCTTCCAGAGGGGAGTCTAATGAGGGCAAACACTTGATGGTAGCAGCTTCCCTGCGGGAGACACTCTCTTTGCCAAAATCGCATTATTAGGCGAAAGTAAGTTACAATTCAGTACCCTATCCTAAAGCTTGCTGTTAGGAGGGAATCTGCAGCTTGCAGTGAAAGCGCTTCCAGAGGGGAGTCTAATGAGGGCAAACATTTGATGGTAGCAGCTTCCCTGCGGGAGATAGTCTCTTTGCCAAAATCGCATTATTAGGCGAAAGTAAGTTACAATTCAGTACCCTATCCTAAAGCTTGCTGTTAGGAGGGAATCTGCAGCTTGCAGTGAAAGCGCTTCCAGAGGGGAGTCTAATGAGGGCAAACACTTGATGGTAGCAGCTTCCCTGCGGGAGATAGTCTCTTTTTCAAAATCGCATTATTAGGCGAAAGTAAGTTACAATTCAGTACCCTATCCTAAAGCTTGCTGTTAGGAGGGAATCTGCAGCTTGCAGTGAAAGCGCTTCCAGAGGGGAGTCTAATGAGGGCAAACATTTGATGGTAGCAGCTTCCCTGCGGGAGATAGTCTCTTTGCCAAAATCGCATTATTAGGCGAAAGTAAGTTACAATTCAGTACCCTATCCTAAAGCTTGCTGTTAGGAGGGAATCTGCAGCTTGCAGTTAATGCGCTTCCAGAGGGGAGTCCAATGAGGGCAAACGTTTGATGGTAGCAGCTTCCCTGCGGGAGATACTCTCTTTGCCAAAATCGCATTATTAGGCGAAAGTAAGTTACAATTCAGTACCCTATCCTAAAGCTTGCAGTTAGGAGGGAATCTGCAGCTTGCAGTGAAAGCGCTTCCAGAGGGAAGTCTAATGAGGGCAAACATTTGATGGTAGCAGCTTCCCTGCGGGAGATAGTCTCTTTGCCAAAATCGCATTATTAGGCGAAAGTAATTTACAATTCAGTACCCTATCCTAAAGCTTGCTGTTAGGAGGGAATCTGCAGCTTGCCGTGAAAGCGCTTCCAGAGGGGAGTCTAATGAGGGCAAACATTTGATGGTAGCAGCTTCCCTGCGGGAGATACTCTCTTTGCCAAAATCGCATTATTAGGCGAAAGTAAGTTACAATTCAGTACCCTATCCTAAAGCTTGCAGTTAGGAGGGAATCTGCAGCTTGCAGTGAAAGCGCTTCCAGAGGGGAGTCTAATGAGGGCAAACATTTGATGGTAGCAGCTTCCCTGCGGGAGATACTCTCTTTGCCAAAATCGTATTATTAGGCGAAAGTAAGTTACAATTCAGTACCCTATCCTAAAGCTTGCTGTTAGGAGGGAATCTGCAGCTTGCAGTGAAAGCGCTTCCAGAGGGGAGTCTAATGAGGGCAAACATTTGATGGTAGCAGCTTCCCTGCGGGAGATACTCTCTTTGCCAAAATCGCATTATTAGGCGAAAGTAAGTTACAATTCAGTACCCTATCCTAAAGCTTGCTGTTAGGAGGGAATCTGCAGCTTGCCGTGAAAGCGCTTCCAGAGGGGAGACTAATGAGGGCAAACATTTGATGGTAGCAGCTTCCCTGCGGGAGATACTCTCTTTGCCAAAATCGCATTATTAGGCGAAAGTAAGTTACAATTCAGTACCCTATCCTAAAGCTTGCTGTTAGGAGGGAATCTGCAGCTTGCCGTGAAAGCGCTTCCAGAGGGGAGTCTAATGAGGGCAAACATTTGATGGTAGCAGCTTCCCTGCGGGAGATAGTCTCTTTGCCAAAATCGCATTATTAGGCGAAAGTAAGTTACAATTCAGTACCCTATCCTAAAGCTTGCTGTTAGGAGGGAATCTGCAGCTTGCCGTGAAAGCGCTTCCAGAGGGGAGTCTAATGAGGGCAAACATTTGATGGTAGCAGCTTCCCTGCGGGAGATAGTCTCTTTGCCAAAATCGCATTATTAGGCGAAAGTAAGTTACAATTCAGTACCCTATCCTAAAGCTTGCAGTTAGGAGGGAATCTGCAGCTTGCAGTGAAAGCGCTTCCAGAGGGGAGTCTAATGAGGGCAAACATTTGATGGTAGCAGCTTCCCTGCGGGAGATACTCTCTTTGCCAAAATCGCATTATTAGGCGAAAGTAAGTTACAATTCAGTACCCTATCCTAAAGCTTGCTGTTAGGAGGGAATCTGCAGCTTGCAGTGAAAGCGCTTCCAGAGGGGAGTCTAATGAGGGCAAACACTTGATGGTAGCAGCTTCCCTGCGGGAGATACTCTCTTTGACACAATCGCATTATTAGGCGAAAGTAAGTTACAATTCAGTACCCTATCCTAAAGCTTGCTGTTAGGAGGGAATCTGCAGCTTGCCGTGAAAGCGCTTCCAGAGGGGAGTCTAACGAGGGCAAACATTTGATGGTAGCAGCTTCCCTGCGGGAGATACTCTCTTTGACAAAATCGCATTATTAGGCGAAAGTAAGTTACAATTCAGTACCCTATCCTAAAGCTTGCAGTTAGGAGGGAATCTGCAGCTTGCAGTGAAAGCGCTTCCAGAGGGGAGTCTAATGAGGGCAAACATTTGATGGTAGCAGCTTCCCTGCGGGAGATACTCTCTTTGCCAAAATCGCATTATTAGGCGAAAGTAAGTTACAATTCAGTACCCTATCCTAAAGCTTGCTGTTAGGAGGGAATCTGCAGCTTGCAGTGAAAGCGCTTCCAGAGGGGAGTCTAATGAGGGCAAACATTTGATGGTAGCAGCTTCCCTGCGGGAGATACTCTCTTTGCCAAAATCGCATTATTAGGCGAAAGTAAGTTACAATTCAGTACCCTATCCTAAAGCTTGCAGTTAGGAGGGAATCTGCAGCTTGCAGTGAAAGCGCTTCCAGAGGGGAGTCTAATGAGGGCAAACATTTGATGGTAGCAGCTTCCCTGCGGGAGATACTCTCTTTGCCAAAATGTATTATTAGGCGAAAGTAAGTTACAATTCAGTACCCTATCCTAAAGCTTGCTGTTAGGAGGGAATCTGCAGCTTGCAGTGAAAGCGCTTCCAGAGGGGAGTCTAATGAGGGCAAACATTTGATGGTAGCAGCTTCCCTGCGGGAGATACTCTCTTTGCCAAAATCGCATTATTAGGCGAAAGTAAGTTACAATTCAGTACCCTATCCTAAAGCTTGCTGTTAGGAGGGAATCTGCAGCTTGCAGTGAAAGCGCTTCCAGAGGGGAGTCTAATGAAGGCAAACATTTGATTGTAGCAGCTTCCCTGCGGGAGATACTCTCTTTGCCAAAATCGCATTATTAGGCGAAAGTAAGTTACAATTCAGTACCCTATCCTAAAGCTTGCAGTTAGGAGGGAATCTGCAGCTTGCAGTGAAAGCGCTTCCAGAGGGGAGTCTAATGAGGGCAAACATTTGATGGTAGCAGCTTCCCTGCGGGAGATACTCTCTTTGCCAAAATCGCATTATTAGGCGAAAGTAAGTTACAATTCAGTACCCTATCCTAAAGCTTGCTGTTAGGAGGGAATCTGCAGCTTGCAGTGAAAGCGCTTCCAGAGGGGAGTCTAATGAGGGCAAACACTTGATGGTAGCAGCTTCCCTGCGGGAGATAGTCTCTTTTTCAAAATCGCATTATTAGGCGAAAGTAAGTTACAATTCAGTACCCTATCCTAAAGCTTGCTGTTAGGAGGGAATCTGCAGCTTGCAGTGAAAGCGCTTCCAGAGGGGAGTCTAATGAGGGCAAACATTTGATGGTAGCAGCTTCCCTGCGGGAGATACTCTCTTTGCCAAAATCGCATTATTAGGCGAAAGTAAGTTACAATTCAGTACCCTATCCTAAAGCTTGCTGTTAGGAGGGAATCTGCAGCTTGCAGTGAAAGCGCTTCCAGAGGGGAGTCTAATGAGGGCAAACACTTGATGGTAGCAGCTTCCCTGCGGGAGATACTCTCTTTGCCAAAATCGCATTATTAGGCGAAAGTAAGTTACAATTCAGTACCCTATCCTAAAGCTTGCTGTTAGGAGGGAATCTGCAGCTTGCAGTGAAAGCGCTTCCAGAGGGGAGTCTAATGAGGGCAAACACTTGATGGTAGCAGCTTCCCTGCGGGAGACACTCTCTTTGCCAAAATCGCATTATTAGGCGAAAGTAAGTTACAATTCAGTACCCTATCCTAAAGCTTGCTGTTAGGAGGGAATCTGCAGCTTGCAGTGAAAGCGCTTCCAGAGGGGAGTCTAATGAGGGCAAACATTTGATGGTAGCAGCTTCCCTGCGGGAGATAGTCTCTTTGCCAAAATCGCATTATTAGGCGAAAGTAAGTTACAATTCAGTACCCTATCCTAAAGCTTGCTGTTAGGAGGGAATCTGCAGCTTGCAGTGAAAGCGCTTCCAGAGGGGAGTCTAATGAGGGCAAACATTTGATGGTAGCAGCTTCCCTGCGGGAGATACTCTCTTTGCCAAAATCGCATTATTAGGCGAAAGTAAGTTACAATTCAGTACCCTATCCTAAAGCTTGCTGTTAGGAGGGAATCTGCAGCTTGCAGTGAAAGCGCTTCCAGAGGGGAGTCTAATGAGGGCAAACACTTGATGGTAGCAGCTTCCCTGCGGGAGATACTCTCTTTGCCAAAATCGCATTATTAGGCGAAAGTAAGTTACAATTCAGTACCCTATCCTAAAGCTTGCTGTTAGGAGGGAATCTGCAGCTTGCAGTGAAAGCGCTTCCAGAGGGGAGTCTAATGAGGGCAAACACTTGATGGTAGCAGCTTCCCTGCGGGAGATAGTCTCTTTTTCAAAATCGCATTATTAGGCGAAAGTAAGTTACAATTCAGTACCCTATCCTAAAGCTTGCTGTTAGGAGGGAATCTGCAGCTTGCAGTGAAAGCGCTTCCAGAGGGGAGTCTAATGAGGGCAAACATTTGATGGTAGCAGCTTCCCTGCGGGAGATAGTCTCTTTGCCAAAATCGCATTATTAGGCGAAAGTAAGTTACAATTCAGTACCCTATCCTAAAGCTTGCTGTTAGGAGGGAATCTGCAGCTTGCAGTTAATGCGCTTCCAGAGGGGAGTCCAATGAGGGCAAACGTTTGATGGTAGCAGCTTCCCTGCGGGAGATACTCTCTTTGCCAAAATCGCATTATTAGGCGAAAGTAAGTTACAATTCAGTACCCTATCCTAAAGCTTGCAGTTAGGAGGGAATCTGCAGCTTGCAGTGAAAGCGCTTCCAGAGGGAAGTCTAATGAGGGCAAACATTTGATGGTAGCAGCTTCCCTGCGGGAGATAGTCTCTTTGCCAAAATCGCATTATTAGGCGAAAGTAAGTTACAATTCAGTACCCTATCCTAAAGCTTGCTGTTAGGAGGGAATCTGCAGCTTGCCGTGAAAGCGCTTCCAGAGGGGAGTCTAATGAGGGCAAACATTTGATGGTAGCAGCTTCCCTGCGGGAGATACTCTCTTTGCCAAAATCGCATTATTAGGCGAAAGTAAGTTACAATTCAGTACCCTATCCTAAAGCTTGCAGTTAGGAGGGAATCTGCAGCTTGCAGTGAAAGCGCTTCCAGAGGGGAGTCTAATGAGGGCAAACATTTGATGGTAGCAGCTTCCCTGCGGGAGATACTCTCTTTGCCAAAATCGTATTATTAGGCGAAAGTAAGTTACAATTCAGTACCCTATCCTAAAGCTTGCTGTTAGGAGGGAATCTGCAGCTTGCAGTGAAAGCGCTTCCAGAGGGGAGTCTAATGAGGGCAAACATTTGATGGTAGCAGCTTCCCTGCGGGAGATACTCTCTTTGCCAAAATCGCATTATTAGGCGAAAGTAAGTTACAATTCAGTACCCTATCCTAAAGCTTGCTGTTAGGAGGGAATCTGCAGCTTGCCGTGAAAGCGCTTCCAGAGGGGAGACTAATGAGGGCAAACATTTGATGGTAGCAGCTTCCCTGCGGGAGATACTCTCTTTGCCAAAATCGCATTATTAGGCGAAAGTAAGTTACAATTCAGTACCCTATCCTAAAGCTTGCTGTTAGGAGGGAATCTGCAGCTTGCCGTGAAAGCGCTTCCAGAGGGGAGTCTAATGAGGGCAAACATTTGATGGTAGCAGCTTCCCTGCGGGAGATAGTCTCTTTGCCAAAATCGCATTATTAGGCGAAAGTAAGTTACAATTCAGTACCCTATCCTAAAGCTTGCTGTTAGGAGGGAATCTGCAGCTTGCCGTGAAAGCGCTTCCAGAGGGGAGTCTAATGAGGGCAAACATTTGATGGTAGCAGCTTCCCTGCGGGAGATAGTCTCTTTGCCAAAATCGCATTATTAGGCGAAAGTAAGTTACAATTCAGTACCCTATCCTAAAGCTTGCAGTTAGGAGGGAATCTGCAGCTTGCAGTGAAAGCGCTTCCAGAGGGGAGTCTAATGAGGGCAAACATTTGATGGTAGCAGCTTCCCTGCGGGAGATACTCTCTTTGCCAAAATCGCATTATTAGGCGAAAGTAAGTTACAATTCAGTACCCTATCCTAAAGCTTGCTGTTAGGGAGGGAATCTGCAGCTTGCAGTGAAGCGCTTCCAGAGGGGAGTCTAATGAGGCAAACACTTGATGGTAGCAGCTTCCCTGCGGGAGATAGTCTCTTTGCCAAAATCGCATTATTAGGCGAAAGTAAGTTACAATTCAGTACCCTATCCTAAAGCTTGCTGTTAGGAGGGAATCTGCAGCTTGCCGTGAAAGCGCTTCCAGAGGGGAGTCTAATGAGGGCAAACATTTGATGGTAGCAGCTTCCCTGCGGGAGATACTCTCTTTGCCAAAATCGCATTATTAGGCGAAAGTAAGTTACAATTCAGTACCCTATCCTAAAGCTTGCTGTTAGGAGGGAATCTGCAGCTTGCAGTGAAAGCGCTTCGAGAGGGGAGTCTAATGAGGGCAAACATTTGATGGTAGCAGCTTCCCTGCGGGAGATACTCTCTTTGCCAAAATCGCATTATTAGGCGAAAGTAAGTTACAATTCAGTACCCTATCCTAAAGCTTGCTGTTAGGAGGGAATCTGCAGCTTGCAGTGAAAGCGCTTCCAGAGGGGAGTCTAATGAGGGCAAACACTTGATGGTAGCAGCTTCCCTGCGGGAGATAGTCTCTTTGCCAAAATCGCATTATTAGGCGAAAGTAAGTTACAATTCAGTACCCTATCCTAAAGCTTGCAGTTAGGAGGGAATCTGGAGCTTGCAGTGAAAGCGCTTCCAGAGGGGAGTCTAATGAGGGCAAACATTTGATGGTAGCAGCTTCCCTGCGGGAGATACTCTCTTTGCCAATATCGCATTATTAGGCGAAAGTAAGTTACAATTCAGTACCCTATCCTAAAGCTTGCTGTTAGGAGGGAATCTGCAGCTTGCCGTGAAAGCGCTTCCAGAGGGGAGTCTAATGAGGGCAAACATTTGATGGTAGCAGCTTCCCTGCGGGAGATACTCTCTTTGCCAAAATCGCATTATTAGGCGAAAGTAAGTTACAATTCAGTACCCTATCCTAAAGCTTGCTGTTAGGAGGGAATCGGCAGCTTGCCGTGAAAGCGCTTCCAGAGGGGAGTCTAATGAGGGCAAACATTTGATGGTAGCAGCTTCCCTGCGGGAGATAGTCTCTTTGCCAAAATCGCATTATTAGGCGAAAGTAAGTTACAATTCAGTACCCTATCCTAAAGCTTGCTGTTAGGAGGGAATCTGCAGCTTGCAGTGAAAGCGCTTCCAGAGGGGAGTCTAATGAGGGCAAACATTTGATGGTAGCAGCTTCCCTGCGGGAGATACTCTCTTTGCCAAAATCGCATTATTAGGCGAAAGTAACTTACAATTCAGTACCCTATCCTAAAGCTTGCTGTTAGGAGGGAATCTGCAGCTTGCAGTGAAAGCGCTTCCAGAGGGGAGTCTAATGAGGGCAAACACTTGATGGTAGCAGCTTCCCTGCGGGAGATAGTCTCTTTGCCAAAATCGCATTATTAGGCGAAAGTAAGTTACAATTCAGTACCCTATCCTAAAGCTTGCTGTTAGGAGGGAATCTGCAGCTTGCCGTGAAAGCGCTTCCAGAGGGGAGTCTAATGAGGGCAAACATTTGATGGTAGCAGCTTCCCTGCGGGAGATAGTCTCTTTGCCAAAATCGCATTATTAGGCGAAAGTAAGTTACAATTCAGTACCCTATCCTAAAGCTTGCTGTTAGGAGGGAATCTGCAGCTTGCCGTGAAAGCGCTTCCAGAGGGGAGTCTAATGAGGGCAAACATTTGATGGTAGCAGCTTCCCTGCGGGAGATACTCTCTTTGCCAAAATCGCATTATTAGGCGAAAGTAAGTTACAATTCAGTACCCTATCCTAAAGCTTGCTGTTAGGAGGGAATCTGCAGCTTGCCGTGAAAGCGCTTCCAGAGGGGAGTCTAATGAGGGCAAACATTTGATGGTAGCAGCTTCCCTGCGGGAGATACTCTCTTTTTCAAAATCGCATTATTAGGCGAAAGTAAGTTACAATTCAGTACCCTATCCTAAAGCTTGCTGTTAGGAGGGAATCTGCAGCTTGCCGTGAAAGCGCTTCCAGAGGGGAGTCTAATGAGGGCAAACATTTGATGGTAGCAGCTTCCCTGCGGGAGATACTCTCTTTGCCAAAATCGCATTATTAGGCGAAAGTAAGTTACAATTCAGTACCCTATCCTAAAGCTTGCTGTTAGGAGGGAATCTGCAGCTTGCAGTGAAAGCGCTTC
This sequence comes from Phaenicophaeus curvirostris, assembly GCF_032191515.1. Taxonomy (NCBI): domain Eukaryota; kingdom Metazoa; phylum Chordata; class Aves; order Cuculiformes; family Cuculidae; genus Phaenicophaeus; species Phaenicophaeus curvirostris. Next base: position 31,913 of record NW_027206855.1, read on the forward strand.
CAGAGGGGAGTCTAATGAGGGCAAACATTTGATGGTAGCAGCTTCCCTGCGGGAGATACTCTCTTTGCCAATATCGCATTATTAGGCGAAAGTAAGTTACAATTCAGTACCCTATCCTAAAGCTTGCTGTTAGGAGGGAATCTGCAGCTTGCCGTGAAAGCGCTTCCAGAGGGGAGTCTAATGAGGGCAAACATTTGATGGTAGCAGCTTCCCTGCGGGAGATACTCTCTTTGCCAAAATCGCATTATTAGGCGAAAGTAAGTTACAATTCAGTACCCTATCCTAAAGCTTGCTGTTAGGAAGGAATCGGCAGCTTGCCGTGAAAGCGCTTCCAGAGGGGAGTCTAATGAGGGCAAACATTTGATGGTAGCAGCTTCCCTGCGGGAGATACTCTCTTTGCCAAAATCGCATTATTAGGCGAAAGTAAGTTACAATTCAGTACCCTATCCTAAAGCTTGCTGTTAGGAGGGAATCTGCAGCTTGCAGTGAAAGCGCTTCCAGAGGGGAGTCTAATGAGGGCAAACATTTGATGGTAGCAGCTTCCCTGCGGGAGATACTCTCTTTGCCAAAATCGCATTATTAGGCGAAAGTAAGTTACAATTCAGTACCCTATCCTAAAGCTTGCTGTTAGGAGGGAATCTGCAGATTGCAGTGAAAGCGCTTCCAGAGGGGAGTCTAATGAGGGCAAACATTTGATGGTAGCAGCTTCCCTGCGGGAGATACTCTCTTTGCCAAAATCGCATTATTAGGCGAAAGTAAGTTACAATTCAGTACCCTATCCTAAAGCTTGCTGTTAGGAGGGAATCTGCAGCTTGCAGTGAAAGCGCTTCCAGAGGGGAGTCTAATGAGGGCAAACACTTGATGGTAGCAGCTTCCCTGCGGGAGATAGTCTCTTTGCCAAAATCGCATTATTAGGCGAAAGTAAGTTACAATTCAGTACCCTATCCTAAAGCTTGCTGTTAGGAGGGAATCTGCAGCTTGCAGTGAAAGCGCTTCCAGAGGGGAGTCTAATGAGGGCAAACACTTGATGGTAGCAGCTTCCCTGCGGGAGATAGTCTCTTTGCCAAAATCGCATTATTAGGCGAAAGTAAGTTACAATTCAGTAACCTATCCTAAAGCTTGCTGTTAGGAGGGAATCTGCAGCTTGCAGTGAAAGCGCTTCCAGAGGGGAGTCTAATGAGGGCAAACATTTGATGGTAGCAGCTTCCCTGCGGGAGATACTCTCTTTGCCAAAATCGCATTATTAGGTGAAAGTAAGTTACAATTCAGTACCCTATCCTAAAGCTTGCTGTTAGGAGGGAATCTGCAGCTTGCAGTGAAAGCGCTTCCAGAGGGGAGTCTAATGAGGGCAATCATTTGATGGTAGCAGCTTCCCTGCGGGAGATACTCCCTTTGCCAAAATCGCATTATTAGGCGAAAGTAAGTTACAATTCAGTACCCTATCCTAAAGCTTGCAGTTAGGAGGGAATCTGCAGCTTGCAGTGAAAGCGCTTCCAGAGGGGAGTCTAATGAGGGCAAACATTTGATGGTAGCAGCTTCCCTGCGGGAGATACTCTCTTTGCCAAAATCGCATTATTAGGCGAAAGTAAGTTACAATTCAGTACCCTATCCTAAAGCTTGCTGTTAGGAGGGTATCTGCAGCTTGCAGTGAAAGCGCTTCCAGAGGGGAGTCTAATGAGGGCAAACACTTGATGGTAGCAGCTTCCCTGCGGGAGATACTCTCTTTGCCAAAATCGCATTATTAGGCGAAAGTAAGTTACAATTCAGTACCCTATCCTAAAGCTTGCTGTTAGGAGGGAATCTGCAGCTTGCCGTGAAAGCGCTTCCAGAGGGGAGTCTAATGAGGGCAAACACTTGATGGTAGCAGCTTCCCTGCGGGAGATACTCTCTTTTTCAAAATCGCATTATTAGGCGAAAGTAAGTTACAATTCAGTACCCTATCCTAAAGCTTGCTGTTAGGAGGGAATCTGCAGCTTGCAGTGAAAGCGCTTCCAGAGGGGAGTCTAATGAGGGCAAACACTTGATGGTAGCAGCTTCCCTGCGGGAGATACTCTCTTTGCCAAAATCGCATTATTAGGCGAAAGTAAGTTACAATTCAGTACCCTATCCTAAAGCTTGCTGTTAGGAGGGAATCTGCAGATTGCAGTGAAAGCGCTTCCAGAGGGGAGTCTAATGAGGGCAAACATTTGATGGTAGCAGCTTCCCTGCGGGAGATACTCTCTTTGCCAAAATCGCATTATTAGGCGAAAGTAAGTTACAATTCAGTACCCTATCCTAAAGCTTGCTGTTAGGAGGGAATCTGCAGCTTGCCGTGAAAGCGCTTCCAGAGGGGAGTCTAATGAGGGCAAACGTTTGATGGTAGACGCTTCCCTGCGGGAGATACTCTCTTTGCCAAAATCGCATTATTAGGCGAAAGTAAGTTACAATTCAGTACCCTATCCTAAAGCTTGCTGTTAGGAGGGAATCTGCAGCTTGCAGTGAAAGCGCTTCCAGAGGGGAGTCTAATGAGGGCAAACACTTGATGGTAGCAGCTTCCCTGCGGGAGATACTCTCTTTGCCAAAATCGCATTATTAGGCGAAAGTAAGTTACAATTCAGTACCCTATCCTAAAGCTTGCTGTTAGGAGGGAATCTGCAGCTTGCCGTGAAAGCGCTTCCAGAGGGGAGTCTAATGAGGGCAAAGACTTGATGGTAGCAGCTTCCCTGCGGGAGATACTCTCTTTGCCAAAATCGCATTATTAGGCGAAAGTAAGTTACAATTCAGTACCCTATCCTAAAGCTTGCTGTTAGGAGGGAATCTGCAGCTTGCAGTGAAAGCGCTTCCAGAGGGGAGTCTAATGAGGGCAAACACTTGATGGTAGCAGCTTCCCTGCGGGAGATAGTCTCTTTGCCAAAATCGCATTATTAGGCGAAAGTAAGTTACAATTCAGTACCCTATCCTAAAGCTTGCTGTTAGGAGGGAATCTGCAGCTTGCCGTGAAAGCGCTTCCAGAGGGGAGTCTAATGAGGGCAAACATTTGATGGTAGCAGCTTCCCTGCGGGAGATACTCTCTTTGCCAAAATCGCATTATTAGGCGAAAGTAAGTTACAATTCAGTACCCTATCCTAAAGCTTGCTGTTAGGAGGGAATCTGCAGCTTGCAGTGAAAGCGCTTCGAGAGGGGAGTCTAATGAGGGCAAACATTTGATGGTAGCAGCTTCCCTGCGGGAGATACTCTCTTTGCCAAAATCGCATTATTAGGCGAAAGTAAGTTACAATTCAGTACCCTATCCTAAAGCTTGCTGTTAGGAGGGAATCTGCAGCTTGCAGTGAAAGCGCTTCCAGAGGGGAGTCTAATGAGGGCAAACACTTGATGGTAGCAGCTTCCCTGCGGGAGATAGTCTCTTTGCCAAAATCGCATTATTAGGCGAAAGTAAGTTACAATTCAGTACCCTATCCTAAAGCTTGCAGTTAGGAGGGAATCTGGAGCTTGCAGTGAAAGCGCTTCCAGAGGGGAGTCTAATGAGGGCAAACATTTGATGGTAGCAGCTTCCCTGCGGGAGATACTCTCTTTGCCAATATCGCATTATTAGGCGAAAGTAAGTTACAATTCAGTACCCTATCCTAAAGCTTGCTGTTAGGAGGGAATCTGCAGCTTGCCGTGAAAGCGCTTCCAGAGGGGAGTCTAATGAGGGCAAACATTTGATGGTAGCAGCTTCCCTGCGGGAGATACTCTCTTTGCCAAAATCGCATTATTAGGCGAAAGTAAGTTACAATTCAGTACCCTATCCTAAAGCTTGCTGTTAGGAGGGAATCGGCAGCTTGCCGTGAAAGCGCTTCCAGAGGGGAGTCTAATGAGGGCAAACATTTGATGGTAGCAGCTTCCCTGCGGGAGATAGTCTCTTTGCCAAAATCGCATTATTAGGCGAAAGTAAGTTACAATTCAGTACCCTATCCTAAAGCTTGCTGTTAGGAGGGAATCTGCAGCTTGCAGTGAAAGCGCTTCCAGAGGGGAGTCTAATGAGGGCAAACATTTGATGGTAGCAGCTTCCCTGCGGGAGATACTCTCTTTGCCAAAATCGCATTATTAGGCGAAAGTAACTTACAATTCAGTACCCTATCCTAAAGCTTGCTGTTAGGAGGGAATCTGCAGCTTGCAGTGAAAGCGCTTCCAGAGGGGAGTCTAATGAGGGCAAACACTTGATGGTAGCAGCTTCCCTGCGGGAGATAGTCTCTTTGCCAAAATCGCATTATTAGGCGAAAGTAAGTTACAATTCAGTACCCTATCCTAAAGCTTGCTGTTAGGAGGGAATCTGCAGCTTGCCGTGAAAGCGCTTCCAGAGGGGAGTCTAATGAGGGCAAACATTTGATGGTAGCAGCTTCCCTGCGGGAGATAGTCTCTTTGCCAAAATCGCATTATTAGGCGAAAGTAAGTTACAATTCAGTACCCTATCCTAAAGCTTGCTGTTAGGAGGGAATCTGCAGCTTGCCGTGAAAGCGCTTCCAGAGGGGAGTCTAATGAGGGCAAACATTTGATGGTAGCAGCTTCCCTGCGGGAGATACTCTCTTTGCCAAAATCGCATTATTAGGCGAAAGTAAGTTACAATTCAGTACCCTATCCTAAAGCTTGCTGTTAGGAGGGAATCTGCAGCTTGCCGTGAAAGCGCTTCCAGAGGGGAGTCTAATGAGGGCAAACATTTGATGGTAGCAGCTTCCCTGCGGGAGATACTCTCTTTTTCAAAATCGCATTATTAGGCGAAAGTAAGTTACAATTCAGTACCCTATCCTAAAGCTTGCTGTTAGGAGGGAATCTGCAGCTTGCCGTGAAAGCGCTTCCAGAGGGGAGTCTAATGAGGGCAAACATTTGATGGTAGCAGCTTCCCTGCGGGAGATACTCTCTTTGCCAAAATCGCATTATTAGGCGAAAGTAAGTTACAATTCAGTACCCTATCCTAAAGCTTGCTGTTAGGAGGGAATCTGCAGCTTGCAGTGAAAGCGCTTCCAGAGGGGAGTCTAATGAGGGCAAACATTTGATGGTAGCAGCTTCCCTGCGGGAGATACTCTCTTTGCCAATATCGCATTATTAGGCGAAAGTAAGTTACAATTCAGTACCCTATCCTAAAGCTTGCTGTTAGGAGGGAATCTGCAGCTTGCCGTGAAAGCGCTTCCAGAGGGGAGTCTAATGAGGGCAAACATTTGATGGTAGCAGCTTCCCTGCGGGAGATACTCTCTTTGCCAAAATCGCATTATTAGGCGAAAGTAAGTTACAATTCAGTACCCTATCCTAAAGCTTGCTGTTAGGAGGGAATCGGCAGCTTGCCGTGAAAGCGCTTCCAGAGGGGAGTCTAATGAGGGCAAACATTTGATGGTAGCAGCTTCCCTGCGGGAGATACTCTCTTTGCCAAAATCGCATTATTAGGCGAAAGTAAGTTACAATTCAGTACCCTATCCTAAAGCTTGCTGTTAGGAGGGAATCTGCAGCTTGCAGTGAAAGCGCTTCCAGAGGGGAGTCTAATGAGGGCAAACACTTGATGGTAGCAGCTTCCCTGCGGGAGATAGTCTCTTTGCCAAAATCGCATTATTAGGCGAAAGTAAGTTACAATTCAGTACCCTATCCTAAAGCTTGCTGTTAGGAGGGAATCTGCAGCTTGCAGTGAAAGCGCTTCCAGAGGGGAGTCTAATGAGGGCAAACATTTGATGGTAGCAGCTTCCCTGCGGGAGATACTCTCTTTGCCAAAATCGCATTATTAAGCGAAAGTAAGTTACAATTCAGTACCCTATCCTAAAGCTTGCTGTTAGGAGGGAATCTGCAGCTTGCAGTGAAAGCGCTTCCAGAGGGGAGTCTAATGAGGGCAAACATTTGATGGTAGCAGCTTCCCTGCGGGAGATAGTCTCTTTGCCAAAATCGCATTATTAGGCGAAAGTAAGTTACAATTCAGTACCCTATCCTAAAGCTTGCAGTTAGGAGGGAATCTGCAGCTTGCAGTGAAAGCGCTTCCAGAGGGGAGTCTAATGAGGGCAAACATTTGATGGTAGCAGCTTCCCTGCGGGAGATACTCTCTTTGCCAAAATCGCATTATTAGGCGAAAGTAAGTTACAATTCAGTACCCTATCCTAAAGCTTGCTGTTAGGAGGGAATCTGCAGCTTGCAGTGAAAGCGCTTCCAGAGGGGAGTCTAATGAGGGCAAACATTTGATGGTAGCAGCTTCCCTGCGGGAGATACTCTCTTTGCCAAAATCGCATTATTAGGCGAAAGTAAGTTACAATTCAGTACCCTATCCTAAAGCTTGCAGTTAGGAGGGAATCTGCAGCTTGCAGTGAAAGCGCTTCCAGAGGGGAGTCTAATGAGGGCAAACATTTGATGGTAGCAGCTTCCCTGCGGGAGATACTCTCTTTGCCAAAATCGCATTATTAGGCGAAAGTAAGTTACAATTCAGTACCCTATCCTAAAGCTTGCTGTTAGGAGGGAATCTGCAGCTTGCAGTGAAAGCGCTTCCAGAGGGGAGTCTAATGAGGGCAAACACTTGATGGTAGCAGCTTCCCTGCGGGAGATACTCTCTTTGCCAAAATCGCATTATTAGGCGAAAGTAAGTTACAATTCAGTACCCTATCCTAAAGCTTGCTGTTAGGAGGGAATCTGCAGCTTGCCGTGAAAGCGCTTCCAGAGGGGAGTCTAATGAGGGCAAACATTTGATGGTAGCAGCTTCCCTGCGGGAGATACTCTCTTTGCCAAAATCGCATTATTAGGCGAAAGTAAGTTACAATTCAGTACCCTATCCTAAAGCTTGCTGTTAGGAGGGAATCTGCAGCTTGCAGTGAAAGCGCTTCCAGAGGGGAGTCTAATGAGGGCAAACATTTGATGGTAGCAGCTTCCCTGCGGGAGATACTCTCTTTGCCAAAATCGCATTATTAGGCGAAAGTAAGTTACAATTCAGTACCCTATCCTAAAGCTTGCAGTTAGGAGGGAATCTGCAGCTTGCAGTGAAAGCGCTTCCAGAGGGAAGTCTAATGAGGGTAAACGTTTGATGGTAGCAGCTTCCCTGCGGGAGATAGTCTCTTTGCCAAAATCGCATTATTAGGCGAAAGTAAGTTACAATTCAGTACCCTATCCTAAAGCTTGCTGTTAGGAGGGAATCTGCAGCTTGCCGTGAAAGCGCTTCCAGAGGGGAGTCTAATGAGGGCAAACATTTGATGGTAGCAGCTTCCCTGCGGGAGATACTCTCTTTGCCAAAATCGCATTATTAGGCGAAAGTAAGTTACAATTCAGTACCCTATCCTAAAGCTTGCTGTTAGGAGGGAATCTGCAGCTTGCCGTGAAAGCGCTTCCAGAGGGGAGTCTAATGAGGGCAAACATTTGATGGTAGCAGCTTCCCTGCGGGAGATACTCTCTTTGCCAAAATCGCATTATTAGGCGAAAGTAAGTTACAATTCAGTACCCTATCCTAAAGCTTGCTGTTAGGAGGGAATCTGCAGCTTGCAGTGAAAGCGCTTCCAGAGGGGAGTCTAATGAGGGCAAACATTTGATGGTAGCAGCTTCCCTGCGGGAGATACTCTCTTTGCCAAAATCGCATTATTAGGCGAAAGTAAGTTACAATTCAGTACCCTATCCTAAAGCTTGCTGTTAGGAGGGAATCTGCAGCTTGCAGTGAAAGCGCTTCCAGAGGGGAGTCTAATGAGGGCAAACATTTGATGGTAGCAGCTTCCCTGCGGGAGATACTCTCTTTGCCAAAATCGCATTATTAGGCGAAAGTAAGTTACAATTCAGTACCCTATCCTAAAGCTTGCTGTTAGGAGGGAATCTGCAGCTTGCAGTGAAAGCGCTTCCAGAGGGGAGTCTAATGAGGGCAAACACTTGATGGTAGCAGCTTCCCTGCGGGAGATACTCTCTTTGCCAAAATCGCATTATTAGGCGAAAGTAAGTTACAATTCAGTACCCTATCCTAAAGCTTGCTGTTAGGAGGGAATCTGCAGCTTGCCGTGAAAGCGCTTCCAGAGGGGAGTCTAATGAGGGCAAACATTTGATGGTAGCAGCTTCCCTGCGGGAGATACTCTCTTTGCCAAAATCGCATTATTAGGCGAAAGTAAGTTACAATTCAGTACCCTATCCTAAAGCTTGCTGTTAGGAGGGAATCTGCAGCTTGCAGTGAAAGCGCTTCCAGAGGGGAGTCTAATGAGGGCAAACATTTGATGGTAGCAGCTTCCCTGCGGGAGATACTCTCTTTGCCAAAATCGCATTATTAGGCGAAAGTAAGTTACAATTCAGTACCCTATCCTAAAGCTTGCAGTTAGGAGGGAATCTGCAGCTTGCAGTGAAAGCGCTTCCAGAGGGAAGTCTAATGAGGGCAAACGTTTGATGGTAGCAGCTTCCCTGCGGGAGATAGTCTCTTTGCCAAAATCGCATTATTAGGCGAAAGTAAGTTACAATTCAGTACCCTATCCTAAAGCTTGCTGTTAGGAGGGAATCTGCAGCTTGCCGTGAAAGCGCTTCCAGAGGGGAGTCTAATGAGGGCAAACATTTGATGGTAGCAGCTTCCCTGCGGGAGATACTCTCTTTGCCAAAATCGCATTATTAGGCGAAAGTAAGTTACAATTCAGTACCCTATCCTAAAGCTTGCTGTTAGGAGGGAATCTGCAGCTTGCAGTGAAAGCGCTTCCAGAGGGGAGTCTAATGAGGGCAAACATTTGATGGTAGCAGCTTCCCTGCGGGAGATAGTCTCTTTGCCAAAATCGCATTATTAGGCGAAAGTAAGTTACAATTCAGTACCCTATCCTAAAGCTTGCTGTTAGGAGGGAATCTGCAGCTTGCAGTGAAAGCGCTTCCAGAGGGGAGTCTAATGAGGGCAAACATTTGATGGTAGCAGCTTCCCTGCGGGAGATACTCTCTTTGCCAAAATCGCATTATTAGGCGAAAGTAAGTTACAATTCAGTACCCTATCCTAAAGCTTGCAGTTAGGAGGGAATCTGCAGCTTGCAGTGAAAGCGCTTCCAGAGGGGAGTCTAATGAGGGCAAACATTTGATGGTAGCAGCTTCCCTGCGGGAGATACTCTCTTTGCCAAAATCGCATTATTAGGCGAAAGTAAGTTACAATTCAGTACCCTATCCTAAAGCTTGCTGTTAGGAGGGAATCTGCAGCTTGCAGTGAAAGCGCTTCCAGAGGGGAGTCTAATGAGGGCAAACACTTGATGGTAGCAGCTTCCCTGCGGGAGATACTCTCTTTGCCAAAATCGCATTATTAGGCGAAAGTAATTTACAATTCAGTACCCTATCCTAAAGCTTGCTGTTAGGAGGGAATCTGCAGCTTGCAGTGAAAGCGCTTCCAGAGGGGAGTCTAATGAGGGCAAAGACTTGATGGTAGCAGCTTCCCTGCGGGAGATAGTCTCTTTGCCAAAATCGCATTATTAGGCGAAAGTAACTTACAATTCAGTACCCTATCCTAAAGCTTGCAGTTAGGAGGGAATCTGCAGCTTGCCGTGAAAGCGCTTCCAGAGGGAAGTCTAATGAGGGCAAACATTTGATGGTAGCAGCTTCCCTGCGGGAGATACTCTCTTTGCCAAAATCGCATTATTAGGCGAAAGTAAGTTACAATTCAGTACCCTATCCTAAAGCTTGCTGTTAGGAGGGAATCTGCAGCTTGCCGTGAAAGCGCTTCCAGAGGGGACTCTAATGAGGGGAAACATTTGATGGTAGCAGCTTCCCTGCGGGAGATAGTCTCTTTGCCAAAATCGCATTATTAGGCGAAAGTAAGTTACAATTCAGTACCCTATCCTAAAGCTTGCAGTTAGGAGGGAATCTGCAGCTTGCAGTGAAAGCGCTTCCAGAGGGGAGTCTAATGAGGGCAAACATTTGATGGTAGCAGCTTCCCTGCGGGAGATACTCTCTTTGCCAAAATCGCATTATTAGGCGAAAGTAATTTACAATTCAGTACCCTATCCTAAAGCTTGCTGTTAGGAGGGAATCTGCAGCTTGCCGTGAAAGCGCTTCCAGAGGGGAGTCTAATGAGGGCAAACATTTGATGGTAGCAGCTTCCCTGCGGGAGATACTCTCTTTGCCAAAATCGCATTATTAGGCGAAAGTAAGTTACAATTCAGTACCCTATCCTAAAGCTTGCTGTTAGGAGGGAATCTGCAGCTTGCAGTGAAAGCGCTTCCAGAGGGGAGTCTAATGAGGGCAAACATTTGATGGTAGCAGCTTCCCTGCGGGAGATACTCTCTTTGCCAAAATCGCATTATTAGGCGAAAGTAAGTTACAATTCAGTACCCTATCCTAAAGCTTGCTGTTAGGAGGGAATCTGCAGCTTGCAGTGAAAGCGCTTCCAGAGGGGAGTCTAATGAGGGCAAACATTTGATGGTAGCAGCTTCCCTGCGGGAGATACTCTCTTTGCCAAAATCGCATTATTAGGCGAAAGTAAGTTACAATTCAGTACCCTATCCTAAAGCTTGCAGTTAGGAGGGAATCTGCAGCTTGCAGTGAAAGCGCTTCCAGAGGGGAGTCTAATGAGGGCAAACATTTGATGGTAGCAGCTTCCCTGCGGGAGATACTCTCTTTGCCAAAATCGCATTATTAGGCGAAAGTAAGTTACAATTCAGTACCCTATCCTAAAGCTTGCTGTTAGGAGGGAATCTGCAGCTTGCAGTGAAAGCGCTTCCAGAGGGGAGTCTAATGAGGGCAAACATTTGATGGTAACAGCTTCCCTGCGGGAGATAGTCTCTTTGCCAAAATCGCATTATTAGGCGAAAGTAAGTTACAATTCAGTACCCTATCCTAAAGCTTGCTGTTAGGAGGGAATCTGCAGCTTGCAGTGAAAGCGCTTCCAGAGGGGAGTCTAATGAGGGCAAACATTTGATGGTAGCAGCTTCCCTGCGGGAGATACTCTCTTTGCCAAAATCGCATTATTAGGCGAAAGTAAGTTACAATTCAGTACCCTATCCTAAAGCTTGCTGTTAGGAGGGAATCTGCAGCTTGCAGTGAAAGCGCTTCCAGAGGGGAGTCTAATGAGGGCAAACATTTGATGGTAGCAGCTTCCCTGCGGGAGATACTCTCTTTGCCAAAATCGCATTATTAGGCGAAAGTAAGTTACAATTCAGTACCCTATCCTAAAGCTTGCAGTTAGGAGGGAATCTGCAGCTTGCAGTGAAAGCGCTTCCAGAGGGGAGTCTAATGAGGGCAAACACTTGATGGTAGCAGCTTCCCTGCGGGAGATACTCTCTTTGCCAAAATCGCATTATTAGGCGAAAGTAAGTTACAATTCAGTACCCTATCCTAAAGCTTGCTGTTAGGAGGGAATCTGCAGCTTGCCGTGAAAGCGCTTCCAGAGGGGAGTCTAATGAGGGCAAACATTTGATGGTAGCAGCTTCCCTGCGGGAGATATTCTCTTTGCCAAAATCGCATTATTAGGCGAAAGTAAGTTACAATTCAGTACCCTATCCTAAAGCTTGCTGTTAGGAGGGAATCTGCAGCTTGCAGTGAAAGCGCTTCCAGAGGGGAGTCTAATGAGGGCAAAGACTTGATGGTAACAGCTTCCCTGCAGGAGATAGTCTCTTTTCCAAAATCGCATTATTAGGCGAAAGTAAGTTACAATTCAGTACCCTATCCTAAAGCTTGCTGTTAGGAGGGAATCTGCAGCTTGCAGTGAAAGCGCTTCCAGAGGGGAGTCTAATGAGGGCAAACATTTGATGGTAGCAGCTTCCCTGCGGGAGATACTCTCTTTGCCAAAAACGCCTTATTAGGCGAAAGTAAGTTACAATTCAGTACCCTATCCTAAAGCTTGCTGTTAGGAGGGAATCTGCAGCTTGCCGTGAAAGCGCTTCCAGAGGGGAGTCTAATGAGGGCAAACATTTGATGGTAGCAGCTTCCCTGCGGGAGATACTCTCTTTGCCAAAATCGCATTATTAGGCGAAAGTAAGTTACAATTCAGTACCCTATCCTAAAGCTTGCTGTTAGGAGGGAATCTGCAGCTTGCAGTGAAAGCGCTTCCAGAGGGGAGTCTAATGAGGGCAAACATTTGATGGTAGCAGCTTCCCTGCGGGAGATACTCTCTTTGCCAAAATCGCATTATTAGGCGAAAGTAAGTTACAATTCAGTACCCTATCCTAAAGCTTGCTGTTAGGAGGGAATCTGCAGCTTGCCGTGAAAGCGCTTCCAGAGGGGAGTCTAATGAGGGCAAACATTTGATGGTAGCAGCTTCCCTGCGGGAGATACTCTCTTTGCCAAAATCGCATTATTAGGCGAAAGTAAGTTACAATTCAGTACCCTATCCTAAAGCTTGCAGTTAGGAGGGAATCTGCAGCTTGCAGTGAAAGCGCTTCCCGAGGGGAGTCTAATGAGGGCAAACATTTGATGGTAGCAGCTTCCCTGCGGGAGATACTCTCTTTGCCATAATCGCATTATTAGGCGAAAGTAATTTACAATTCAGTACCCTATCCTAAAGCTTGCTGTTAGGAGGGAATCTGCAGCTTGCCGTGAAAGCGCTTCCAGAGCGGAGTCAAATGAGGGCAAACATTTGATGGTAGCAGCTTCCCTGCGGGAGATACTCTCTTTGCCAAAATCGCATTATTAGGCAAAAGTAAGTTACAATTCAGTACCCTATCCTAAAGCTTGCTGTTAGGAGGGAATCTGCAGCTTGCAGTGAAAGCGCTTCCAGAGGGGAGTCTAATGAGGGCAAACATTTGATGGTAGCAGCTTCCCTGCGGGTGATACTCTCTTTGCCAAAATCGCATTATTAGGCGAAAGTAAGTTACAATTCAGTACCCTATCCTAAAACTTGCTGTTAGGAGGGAATCTGCAGCTTGCAGTGAAAGCGCTTCCAGAGGGGAGTCTAATGAGGGCAAACATTTGATGGTAGCAGCTTCCCTGCGGGAGATACTCTCTTTGCCAAAATCGCATTATTAGGCGAAAGTAAGTTACAATTCAGTACCCTATCCTAAAGCTTGCTGTTAGGAGGGAATCTGCAGCTTGCCGTGAAAGCGCTTCCAGAGGGGAGTCTAATGAGGGCAAACATTTGATGGTAGCAGCTTCCCTGCGGGAGATACTCTCTTTGCCAAAATCGCATTATTAGGCGAAAGTAAGTTACAATTCAGTACCCTATCCTAAAGCTTGCTGTTAGGAGGGAATCTGCAGCTTGCAGTGAAAGCGCTTCCAGAGGGGAGTCTAATGAGGGCAAACATTTGATGGTAGCAGCTTCCCTGCGGGAGATACTCTCTTTGCCAAAATCGCATTATTAGGCGAAAGTAAGTTACAATTCAGTACCCTATCCTAAAGCTTGCTGTTAGGAGGGAATCTGCAGCTTGCCGTGAAAGCGCTTCCAGAGGGGAGTCTAATGAGGGCAAACATTTGATGGTAGCAGCTTCCCTGCGGGAGATACTCTCTTTGCCAAAATCGCATTATTAGGCGAAAGTAAGTTACAATTCAGTACCCTATCCTAAAGCTTGCTGTTAGGAGGGAATCTGCAGCTTGCAGTGAAAGCGCTTCCAGAGGGGAGTCTAATGAGGGCAAACATTTGATGGTAGCAGCTTCCCTGCGGGAGATAGTCTCTTTGCCAAAATCGCATTATTAGGCGAAAGTAAGTTACAATTCAGTACCCTATCCTAAAGCTTGCTGTTAGGAGGGAATCTGCAGCTTGCAGTGAAAGCGCTTCCAGAGGGGAGTCTAATGAGGGCAAACATTTGATGGTAGCAGCTTCCCTGCGGGAGATACTCTCTTTGCCAAAATCGCATTATTAGGCGAAAGTAAGTTACAATTCAGTACCCTATCCTAAAGCTTGCTGTTAGGAGGGAATCTGCAGCTTGCAGTGAAAGCGCTTCCAGAGGGGAGTCTAATGAGGGCAAACATTTGATGGTAGCAGCTTCCCTGCGGGAGATACTCTCTTTGCCAAAATCGCATTATTAGGCGAAAGTAAGTTACAATTCAGTACCCTATCCTAAAGCTTGCTGTTAGGAGGGAATCTGCAGCTTGCAGTGAAAGCGCTTCCAGAGGGGAGTCTAATGAGGGCAAACATTTGATGGTAGCAGCTTCCCTGCGGGAGATACTCTCTTTGCCAAAATCGCATTATTAGGCGAAAGTAAGTTACAATTCAGTACACTATCCTAAAGCTTGCAGTTAGGAGGGAATCTGCAGCTTGCAGTGAAAGCGCTTCCAGAGGGGAGTCTAATGAGGGCAAACATTTGATGGTAGCAGCTTCCCTGCGGGAGATACTCTCTTTGCCATAATCGCATTATTAGGCGAAAGTAATTTACAATTCAGTACCCTATCCTAAAGCTTGCTGTTAGGAGGGAATCTGCAGCTTGCCGTGAAAGCGCTTCCAGAGCGGAGTCAAATGAGGGCAAACATTTGATGGTAGCAGCTTCCCTGCGGGAGATACTCTCTTTGCCAAAATCGCATTATTAGGCAAAAGTAAGTTACAATTCAGTACCCTATCCTAAAGCTTGCTGTTAGGAGGGAATCTGCAGCTTGCAGTGAAAGCGCTTCCAGAGGGGAGTCTAATGAGGGCAAACATTTGATGGTAGCAGCTTCCCTGCGGGAGATACTCTCTTTGCCAAAATCGCATTATTAGGCGAAAGTAAGTTACAATTCAGTACCCTATCCTAAAGCTTGCTGTTAGGAGGGAATCTGCAGCTTGCAGTGAAAGCGCTTCCAGAGCGGAGTCAAATGAGGGCAAACATTTGATGGTAGCAGCTTCCCTGCGGGAGATACTCTCTTTGCCAAAATCGCATTATTAGGCAAAAGTAAGTTACAATTCAGTACCCTATCCTAAAGCTTGCTGTTAGGAGGGAATCTGCAGCTTGCAGTGAAAGCGCTTCCAGAGGGGAGTCTAATGAGGGCAAACATTTGATGGTAGCAGCTTCCCTGCGGGAGATACTCTCTTTGCCACAATCGCATTATTAGGCGAAAGTAAGTTACAATTCAGTACCCTATCCTAAAGCTTGCTGTTAGGAGGGAATCTGCAGCTTGCAGTGAAAGCGCTTCCAGAGGGGAGTCTAATGAGGGCAAACATTTGATGGTAGCAGCTTCCCTGCGGGTGATACTCTCTTTGCCAAAATCGCATTATTAGGCGAAAGTAAGTTACAATTCAGTACCCTATCCTAAAACTTGCTGTTAGGAGGGAATCTGCAGCTTGCAGTGAAAGCGCTTCCAGAGGGGAGTCTAATGAGGGCAAACATTTGATGGTAGCAGCTTCCCTGCGGGAGATAGTCTCTTTGCCAAAATCGCATTATTAGGCGAAAGTAAGTTACAATTCAGTACCCTATCCTAAAGCTTGCTGTTAGGAGGGAATCTGCAGCTTGCAGTGAAAGCGCTTCCAGAGGGGACTCTAATGAGGGCAAATATTTGATGGTAGCAGCTTCCCTGCGGGAGATACTCTCTTTGCCAAAATCGCATTATTAGGCGAAAGTAAGTTATAATTCAGTACCCTATCCTAAAGCTTGCTGTTAGGAGGGAATCTGCAGCTTGCAGTGAAAGCGCTTCCAGAGGGGAGTCTAATGAGGGCAAACATTTGATGGTAGCAGCTTCCCTGCGGGAGATAGTCTCTTTGCCAAAACCGCATTATTAGGCGAAAGTAAATTACAATTCAGTACACTATCCTAAAGCTTGCTGTTAGGAGGGAATCTGCAGCTTGCAGTGAAAGCGCTTCCAGAGGGGAGTCTAATGAGGGCAAACATTTGATGGTAGCAGCTTCCCTGCGGGAGATATTCTCTTTGCCAAAATCGCCTTATTAGCCGCAATTAAGTTACAATTCAGTACCCTATCCTAAAGCTTGCTGTTAGGAGGGAATCTGCAGCTTGCCGTGAAAGCGCTTCCAGAGGGGAGTCTAATGAGGGCAAACATTTGATGGTAGCAGCTTCCCTGCGGGAGATACTCTCTTTGCCAAAATCGCATTATTAGGCGAAAGTAAGTTGCAATTCCGTACCCTATCCTAAAGCTTGCTGTTAGGAGGGAATCTGGAGCTTGCAGTGAAAGCGCTTCCAGAGGGGAGTCTAATGAGGGCAAACATTTGATGGTAGCAGCTTCCCTGCGGGAGATACTCTCTTTGCCAAAATCGCATTATTAGGCGAAAGTAAGTTACAATTCAGTACCCTATCCTAAAGCTTGCTGTTAGGAGGGAATCTGCAGCTTGCCGTGAAAGCGCTTCCAGAGGGAAGTCTAATGAGGGCAAACATTTGATGGTAGCAGCTTCCCTGTGGGAGATACTCTCTTTGCCAAAATCGCATTATTAGGCGAAAGTAAGTTACAATTCAGTACCCTATCCTAAAGCTTGCTGTTAGGAGGGAATCTGCAGCTTGCAGTGAAAGCGCTTCCAGAGGGGAGTCTAATGAGGGTTAACATTTGATGGTAGCAGCTTTCCTGCGGGAGATACTCTCTTTTCCAAAATCGCATTATTAGGCGAAAGTAAGTTACAATTCAGTACCCTATCCTAAAGCTTGCTGTTAGGAGGGAATCTGCAGCTTGCAGTGAAAGCGCTTCCAGAGGGGAGTCTAATGAGGGCAAACATTTGATGGTAGCAGCTTCCCTGCGGGAGATACTCTCTTCGCCAAAATCGCCTTATTAGCCGCGGTTAAGTTACAATTCAGTACCCTATCCTAAAGCTTGCTGTTAGGAGGGAATCTGCAGCTTGCAGTGAAAGCGCTTCCAGAGGGGAGTCTAACGAGGGCAAACATTTGATGGTAACAGCTTCCCTGCGGGAGATATTCTCTTTGCCAAAATCGCATTATTAGCAGCTTTTAAGTTACAATTCAGTACCCTATCCTAAAGCTTGCTGTTAGGAGGGAATCTGCAGCTTGCAGTGAAAGCGCTTCCAGAGGGGAGTCTAATGAGGGCAAACATTTGATGGTAGCAGCTTCCCTGCGGGAGATACTCTCTTTGCCAAAATCGCATTATTAGGCGAAAGTAAGTTACAATTCAGTACCCTATCCTAAAGCTTGCTGTTAGGAGGGAATCTGCAGCTTGCCGTGAAAGCGCTTCCAGAGGGGAGTCTAATGAGGGCAAACATTTGATGGTAGCAGCTTCCCTGCGGGAGATAGTCTCTTTGCCAAAATCGCATTATTAGGCGAAAGTAAGTTACAATTCAGTACCCTATCCTAAAGCTTGCTGTTAGGAGGGAATCTGCAGCTTGCAGTGAAAGCGCTTCCAGAGGGGAGTCTAATGAGGGCAAACATTTGATGGTAGCAGCTTCCCTGCGGGAGATACTCTCTTTGCCAAAATCGCATTATTAGGCGAAAGTAAGTTACAATTCAGTACCCTATCCTAAAGCTTGCTGTTAGGAGGGAATCTGCAGCTTGCAGTGAAAGCGCTTCCAGAGGGGAGTCTAATGAGGGCAAACATTTGATGGTAGCAGCTTCCCTGCGGGAGATACTCTCTTTGCCAAAATCGCATTATTAGGCGAAAGTAAGTTACAATTCAGTACCCTATCCTAAAGCTTGCTGTTAGGAGGGAATCTGCAGCTTGCAGTGAAAGCGCTTCCAGAGGGGAGTCTAATGAGGGCAAAGACTTGATGGTAGCAGCTTCCCTGCGGGAGATACTCTCTTTGCCAAAATCGCATTATTAGGCGAAAGTAAGTTACAATTCAGTACCCTATCCTAAAGCTTGCTGTTAGGAGGGAATCTGCAGCTTGCCGTGAAAGCGCTTCCAGAGGGGAGTCTAATGAGGGCAAACATTTGATGGTAGCAGCTTCCCTGCGGGAGATAGTCTCTTTGCCAAAATCGCATTATTAGGCGAAAGTAAGTTACAATTCAGTACCCTATCCTAAAGCTTGCAGTTAGGAGGGAATCTGCAGCTTGCAGTGAAAGCGCTTCCAGAGGGGAGTCTAATGAGGGCAAACATTTGATGGTAGCAGCTTCCCTGCGGGAGATAGTCTCTTTGCCAAAATCGCATTATTAGGCGAAAGTAAGTTACAATTCAGTACCCTATCCTAAAGCTTGCTGTTAGGAGGGAATCTGCAGCTTGCAGTGAAAGCGCTTCCAGAGGGGAGTCTAATGAGGGCAAACATTTGATGGTAGCAGCTTCCCTGCGGGAGATACTCTCTTTGCCAAAATCGCATTATTAGGCGAAAGTAAGTTACAATTCAGTACCCTATCCTAAAGCTTGCAGTTAGGAGGGAATCTGCAGCTTGCAGTGAAAGCGCTTCCAGAGGGGAGTCTAATGAGGGCAAACATTTGATGGTAGCAGCTTCCCTGCGGGAGATAGTCTCTTTGCCAAAATCGCATTATTAGGCGAAAGTAAGTTACAATTCAGTACCCTATCCTAAAGCTTGCTGTTAGGAGGGAATCTGCAGCTTGCAGTGAAAGCGCTTCCAGAGGGGAGTCTAATGAGGGCAAACACTTGATGGTAGCAGCTTCCCTGCGGGAGATACTCTCTTTGCCAAAATCGCATTATTAGGCGAAAGTAAGTTACAATTCAGTACCCTATCCTAAAGCTTGCTGTTAGGAGGGAATCTGCAGCTTGCCGTGAAAGCGCTTCCAGAGGGGAGTCTAATGAGGGCAAACATTTGATGGTAGCAGCTTCCCTGCGGGAGATACTCTCTTTGCCAAAATCGCATTATTAGGCGAAAGTAAGTTACAATTCAGTACCCTATCCTAAAGCTTGCTGTTAGGAGGGAATCTGCAGCTTGCAGTGAAAGCGCTTCCAGAGGGGAGTCTAATGAGGGCAAACATTTGATGGTAGCAGCTTCCCTGCGGGAGATACTCTCTTTGCCAAAATCGCATTATTAGGCGAAAGTAAGTTACAATTCAGTACCCTATCCTAAAGCTTGCTGTTAGGAGGGAATCTGCAGCTTGCCGTGAAAGCGCTTCCAGAGGGGAGTCTAATGAGGGCAAACATTTGATGGTAGCAGCTTCCCTGCGGGAGATAGTCTCTTTGCCAAAATCGCATTATTAGGCGAAAGTAAGTTACAATTCAGTACCCTATCCTAAAGCTTGCTGTTAGGAGGGAATCTGCAGCTTGCAGTGAAAGCGCTTCCAGAGGGGAGTCTAATGAGGGCAAACATTTGATGGTAGCAGCTTCCCTGCGGGAGATACTCTCTTTGCCAAAATCGCATTATTAGGCGAAAGTAAGTTACAATTCAGTACCCTATCCTAAAGCTTGCAGTTAGGAGGGAATCTGCAGCTTGCAGTGAAAGCGCTTCCAGAGGGGAGTCTAATGAGGGCAAACATTTGATGGTAGCAGCTTCCCTGCGGGAGATAGTCTCTTTGCCAAAATCGCATTATTAGGCGAAAGTAAGTTACAATTCAGTACCCTATCCTAAAGCTTGCTGTTAGGAGGGAATCTGCAGCTTGCAGTGAAAGCGCTTCCAGAGGGGAGTCTAATGAGGGCAAAGACTTGATGGTAGCAGCTTCCCTGCGGGAGATACTCTCTTTGCCAAAATCGCATTATTAGGCGAAAGTAAGTTACAATTCAGTACCCTATCCTAAAGCTTGCTGTTAGGAGGGAATCTGCAGCTTGCCGTGAAAGCGCTTCCAGAGGGGAGTCTAATGAGGGCAAACATTTGATGGTAGCAGCTTCCCTGCGGGAGATAGTCTCTTTGCCAAAATCGCATTATTAGGCGAAAGTAAGTTACAATTCAGTACCCTATCCTAAAGCTTGCAGTTAGGAGGGAATCTGCAGCTTGCAGTGAAAGCGCTTCCAGAGGGGAGTCTAATGAGGGCAAACATTTGATGGTAGCAGCTTCCCTGCGGGAGATAGTCTCTTTGCCAAAATCGCATTATTAGGCGAAAGTAAGTTACAATTCAGTACCCTATCCTAAAGCTTGCTGTTAGGAGGGAATCTGCAGCTTGCAGTGAAAGCGCTTCCAGAGGGGAGTCTAATGAGGGCAAACATTTGATGGTAGCAGCTTCCCTGCGGGAGATACTCTCTTTGCCAAAATCGCATTATTAGGCGAAAGTAAGTTACAATTCAGTACCCTATCCTAAAGCTTGCAGTTAGGAGGGAATCTGCAGCTTGCAGTGAAAGCGCTTCCAGAGGGAAGTCTAATGAGGGTAAACGTTTGATGGTAGCAGCTTCCCTGCGGGAGATAGTCTCTTTGCCAAAATCGCATTATTAGGCGAAAGTAAGTTACAATTCAGTACCCTATCCTAAAGCTTGCTGTTAGGAGGGAATCTGCAGCTTGCCGTGAAAGCGCTTCCAGAGGGGAGTCTAATGAGGGCAAACATTTGATGGTAGCAGCTTCCCTGCGGGAGATACTCTCTTTGCCAAAATCGCATTATTAGGCGAAAGTAAGTTACAATTCAGTACCCTATCCTAAAGCTTGCTGTTAGGAGGGAATCTGCAGCTTGCCGTGAAAGCGCTTCCAGAGGGGAGTCTAATGAGGGCAAACGTTTGATGGTAGCAGCTTCCCTGCGGGAGATACTCTCTTTGCCAAAATCGCATTATTAGGCGAAAGTAAGTTACAATTCAGTACCCTATCCTAAAGCTTGCTGTTAGGAGGGAATCTGCAGCTTGCAGTGAAAGCGCTTCCAGAGGGGAGTCTAATGAGGGCAAACATTTGATGGTAGCAGCTTCCCTGCGGGAGATACTCTCTTTGCCAAAATCGCATTATTAGGCGAAAGTAAGTTACAATTCAGTACCCTATCCTAAAGCTTGCTGTTAGGAGGGAATCTGCAGCTTGCAGTGAAAGCGCTTCCAGAGGGGAGTCTAATGAGGGCAAACATTTGATGGTAGCAGCTTCCCTGCGGGAGATACTCTCTTTGCCAAAATCGCATTATTAGGCGAAAGTAAGTTACAATTCAGTACCCTATCCTAAAGCTTGCTGTTAGGAGGGAATCTGCAGCTTGCAGTGAAAGCGCTTCCAGAGGGGAGTCTAATGAGGGCAAACACTTGATGGTAGCAGCTTCCCTGCGGGAGATACTCTCTTTGCCAAAATCGCATTATTAGGCGAAAGTAAGTTACAATTCAGTACCCTATCCTAAAGCTTGCTGTTAGGAGGGAATCTGCAGCTTGCCGTGAAAGCGCTTCCAGAGGGGAGTCTAATGAGGGCAAACGTTTGATGGTAGCAGCTTCCCTGCGGGAGATACTCTCTTTGCCAAAATCGCATTATTAGGCGAAAGTAAGTTACAATTCAGTACCCTATCCTAAAGCTTGCTGTTAGGAGGGAATCTGCAGCTTGCAGTGAAAGCGCTTCCAGAGGGGAGTCTAATGAGGGCAAACATTTGATGGTAGCAGCTTCCCTGCGGGAGATACTCTCTTTGCCAAAATCGCATTATTAGGCGAAAGTAAGTTACAATTCAGTACCCTATCCTAAAGCTTGCAGTTAGGAGGGAATCTGCAGCTTGCAGTGAAAGCGCTTCCAGAGGGGAGTCTAATGAGGGCAAACGTTTGATGGTAGCAGCTTCCCTGCGGGAGATAGTCTCTTTGCCAAAATCGCATTATTAGGCGAAAGTAAGTTACAATTCAGTACCCTATCCTAAAGCTTGCTGTTAGGAGGGAATCTGCAGCTTGCCGTGAAAGCGCTTCCAGAGGGGAGTCTAATGAGGGCAAACATTTGATGGTAGCAGCTTCCCTGCGGGAGATACTCTCTTTGCCAAAATCGCATTATTAGGCGAAAGTAAGTTACAATTCAGTACCCTATCCTAAAGCTTGCTGTTAGGAGGGAATCTGCAGCTTGCAGTGAAAGCGCTTCCAGAGGGGAGTCTAATGAGGGCAAACGTTTGATGGTAGCAGCTTCCCTGCGGGAGATACTCTCTTTGCCAAAATCGCATTATTAGGCGAAAGTAAGTTACAATTCAGTACCCTATCCTAAAGCTTGCTGTTAGGAGGGAATCTGCAGATTGCAGTGAAAGCGCTTCCAGAGGGGAGTCTAATGAGGGCAAACATTTGATGGTAGCAGCTTCCCTGCGGGAGATACTCTCTTTGCCAAAATCGCATTATTAGGCGAAAGTAAGTTACAATTCAGTACCCTATCCTAAAGCTTGCAGTTAGGAGGGAATCTGCAGCTTGCAGTGAAAGCGCTTCCAGAGGGGAGTCTAATGAGGGCAAACATTTGATGGTAGCAGCTTCCCTGCGGGAGATACTCTCTTTGCCAAAATCGCATTATTAGGCGAAAGTAAGTTACAATTCAGTACCCTATCCTAAAGCTTGCTGTTAGGAGGGAATCTGCAGCTTGCAGTGAAAGCGCTTCCAGAGGGGAGTCTAATGAGGGCAAACACTTGATGGTAGCAGCTTCCCTGCGGGAGATACTCTCTTTGCCAAAATCGCATTATTAGGCGAAAGTAATTTACAATTCAGTACCCTATCCTAAAGCTTGCTGTTAGGAGGGAATCTGCAGCTTGCAGTGAAAGCGCTTCCAGAGGGGAGTCTAATGAGGGCAAAGACTTGATGGTAGCAGCTTCCCTGCGGGAGATAGTCTCTTTGCCAAAATCGCATTATTAGGCGAAAGTAACTTACAATTCAGTACCCTATCCTAAAGCTTGCAGTTAGGAGGGAATCTGCAGCTTGCCGTGAAAGCGCTTCCAGAGGGAAGTCTAATGAGGGCAAACATTTGATGGTAGCAGCTTCCCTGCGGGAGATACTCTCTTTGCCAAAATCGCATTATTAGGCGAAAGTAAGTTACAATTCAGTACCCTATCCTAAAGCTTGCTGTTAGGAGGGAATCTGCAGCTTGCCGTGAAAGCGCTTCCAGAGGGGACTCTAATGAGGGGAAATATTTGATGGTAGCAGCTTCCCTGCGGGAGATAGTCTCTTTGCCAAAATCGCATTATTATGCGAAAGTAAGTTACAATTCAGTACCCTATCCTAAAGCTTGCAGTTAGGAGGGAATCTGCAGCTTGCAGTGAAAGCGCTTCCAGAGGGGAGTCTAATGAGGGCAAACATTTGATGGTAGCAGCTTCCCTGCGGGAGATACTCTCTTTGCCAAAATCGCATTATTAGGCGAAAGTAATTTACAATTCAGTACCCTATCCTAAAGCTTGCTGTTAGGAGGGAATCTGCAGCTTGCCGTGAAAGCGCTTCCAGAGGGGAGTCTAATGAGGGCAAACATTTGATGGTAGCAGCTTCCCTGCGGGAGATACTCTCTTTGCCAAAATCGCATTATTAGGCGAAAGTAAGTTACAATTCAGTACCCTATCCTAAAGCTTGCTGTTAGGAGGGAATCTGCAGCTTGCCGTGAAAGCGCTTCCAGAGGGGAGTCTAATGAGGGCAAACATTTGATGGTAGCAGCTTCCCTGCGGGAGATACTCTCTTTGCCAAAATCGCATTATTAGGCGAAAGTAAGTTACAATTCAGTACCCTATCCTAAAGCTTGCTGTTAGGAGGGAATCTGCAGCTTGCAGTGAAAGCGCTTCCAGAGGGGAGTCTAATGAGGGCAAACGTTTGATGGTAGCAGCTTCCCTGCGGGAGATACTCTCTTTGCCAAAATCGCATTATTAGGCGAAAGTAAGTTACAATTCAGTACCCTATCCTAAAGCTTGCTGTTAGGAGGGAATCTGCAGATTGCAGTGAAAGCGCTTCCAGAGGGGAGTCTAATGAGGGCAAACATTTGATGGTAGCAGCTTCCCTGCGGGAGATACTCTCTTTGCCAAAATCGCATTATTAGGCGAAAGTAAGTTACAATTCAGTACCCTATCCTAAAGCTTGCAGTTAGGAGGGAATCTGCAGCTTGCAGTGAAAGCGCTTCCAGAGGGGAGTCTAATGAGGGCAAACATTTGATGGTAGCAGCTTCCCTGCGGGAGATACTCTCTTTGCCAAAATCGCATTATTAGGCGAAAGTAAGTTACAATTCAGTACCCTATCCTAAAGCTTGCTGTTAGGAGGGAATCTGCAGCTTGCAGTGAAAGCGCTTCCAGAGGGGAGTCTAATGAGGGCAAACACTTGATGGTAGCAGCTTCCCTGCGGGAGATACTCTCTTTGCCAAAATCGCATTATTAGGCGAAAGTAATTTACAATTCAGTACCCTATCCTAAAGCTTGCTGTTAGGAGGGAATCTGCAGCTTGCAGTGAAAGCGCTTCCAGAGGGGAGTCTAATGAGGGCAAAGACTTGATGGTAGCAGCTTCCCTGCGGGAGATAGTCTCTTTGCCAAAATCGCATTATTAGGCGAAAGTAACTTACAATTCAGTACACTATCCTAAAGCTTGCAGTTAGGAGGGAATCTGCAGCTTGCCGTGAAAGCGCTTCCAGAGGGAAGTCTAATGAGGGCAAACATTTGATGGTAGCAGCTTCCCTGCGGGAGATACTCTCTTTGCCAAAATCGCATTATTAGGCGAAAGTAAGTTACAATTCAGTACCCTATCCTAAAGCTTGCTGTTAGGAGGGAATCTGCAGCTTGCCGTGAAAGCGCTTCCAGAGGGGACTCTAATGAGGGGAAATATTTGATGGTAGCAGCTTCCCTGCGGGAGATAGTCTCTTTGCCAAAATCGCATTATTATGCGAAAGTAAGTTACAATTCAGTACCCTATCCTAAAGCTTGCAGTTAGGAGGGAATCTGCAGCTTGCAGTGAAAGCGCTTCCAGAGGGGAGTCTAATGAGGGCAAACATTTGATGGTAGCAGCTTCCCTGCGGGAGATACTCTCTTTGCCAAAATCGCATTATTAGGCGAAAGTAATTTACAATTCAGTACCCTATCCTAAAGCTTGCTGTTAGGAGGGAATCTGCAGCTTGCCGTGAAAGCGCTTCCAGAGGGGAGTCTAATGAGGGCAAACATTTGATGGTAGCAGCTTCCCTGCGGGAGATACTCTCTTTGCCAAAATCGCATTATTAGGCGAAAGTAAGTTACAATTCAGTACCCTATCCTAAAGCTTGCTGTTAGGAGGGAATCTGCAGCTTGCAGTGAAAGCGCTTCCAGAGGGGAGTCTAATGAGGGCAAACATTTGATGGTAGCAGCTTCCCTGCGGGAGATACTCTCTTTGCCAAAATCGCATTATTAGGCGAAAGTAAGTTACAATTCAGTACCCTATCCTAAAGCTTGCTGTTAGGAGGGAATCTGCAGCTTGCAGTGAAAGCGCTTCCAGAGGGGAGTCTAATGAGGGCAAACATTTGATGGTAGCAGCTTCCCTGCGGGAGATACTCTCTTTGCCAAAATCGCATTATTAGGCGAAAGTAAGTTACAATTCAGTACCCTATCCTAAAGCTTGCAGTTAGGAGGGAATCTGCAGCTTGCAGTGAAAGCGCTTCCAGAGGGGAGTCTAATGAGGGCAAACATTTGATGGTAGCAGCTTCCCTGCGGGAGATACTCTCTTTGCCAAAATCGCATTATTAGGCGAAAGTAAGTTACAATTCAGTACCCTATCCTAAAGCTTGCTGTTAGGAGGGAATCTGCAGCTTGCAGTGAAAGCGCTTCCAGAGGGGAGTCTAATGAGGGCAAACATTTGATGGTAACAGCTTCCCTGCGGGAGATAGTCTCTTTGCCAAAATCGCATTATTAGGCGAAAGTAAGTTACAATTCAGTACCCTATCCTAAAGCTTGCTGTTAGGAGGGAATCTGCAGCTTGCAGTGAAAGCGCTTCCAGAGGGGAGTCTAATGAGGGCAAACATTTGATGGTAGCAGCTTCCCTGCGGGAGATACTCTCTTTGCCAAAATCGCATTATTAGGCGAAAGTAAGTTACAATTCAGTACCCTATCCTAAAGCTTGCTGTTAGGAGGGAATCTGCAGCTTGCAGTGAAAGCGCTTCCAGAGGGGAGTCTAATGAGGGCAAACATTTGATGGTAGCAGCTTCCCTGCGGGAGATACTCTCTTTGCCAAAATCGCATTATTAGGCGAAAGTAAGTTACAATTCAGTACCCTATCCTAAAGCTTGCAGTTAGGAGGGAATCTGCAGCTTGCAGTGAAAGCGCTTCCAGAGGGGAGTCTAATGAGGGCAAACACTTGATGGTAGCAGCTTCCCTGCGGGAGATACTCTCTTTGCCAAAATCGCATTATTAGGCGAAAGTAAGTTACAATTCAGTACCCTATCCTAAAGCTTGCTGTTAGGAGGGAATCTGCAGCTTGCCGTGAAAGCGCTTCCAGAGGGGAGTCTAATGAGGGCAAACATTTGATGGTAGCAGCTTCCCTGCGGGAGATATTCTCTTTGCCAAAATCGCATTATTAGGCGAAAGTAAGTTACAATTCAGTACCCTATCCTAAAGCTTGCTGTTAGGAGGGAATCTGCAGCTTGCAGTGAAAGCGCTTCCAGAGGGGAGTCTAATGAGGGCAAAGACTTGATGGTAACAGCTTCCCTGCAGGAGATAGTCTCTTTTCCAAAATCGCATTATTAGGCGAAAGTAAGTTACAATTCAGTACCCTATCCTAAAGCTTGCTGTTAGGAGGGAATCTGCAGCTTGCAGTGAAAGCGCTTCCAGAGGGGAGTCTAATGAGGGCAAACATTTGATGGTAGCAGCTTCCCTGCGGGAGATACTCTCTTTGCCAAAAACGCCTTATTAGGCGAAAGTAAGTTACAATTCAGTACCCTATCCTAAAGCTTGCTGTTAGGAGGGAATCTGCAGCTTGCCGTGAAAGCGCTTCCAGAGGGGAGTCTAATGAGGGCAAACATTTGATGGTAGCAGCTTCCCTGCGGGAGATACTCTCTTTGCCAAAATCGCAGTATTAGGCGAAAGTAAGTTACAATTCAGTACCCTATCCTAAAGCTTGCTGTTAGGAGGGAATCTGCAGCTTGCAGTGAAAGCGCTTCCAGAGGGGAGTCTAATGAGGGCAAACATTTGATGGTAGCAGCTTCCCTTCGGGAGATACTCTCTTTGCCAAAATCGCATTATTAGGCGAAAGTAAGTTACAATTCAGTACCCTATCCTAAAGCTTGCTGTTAGGAGGGAATCTGCAGCTTGCCGTGAAAGCGCTTCCAGAGGGGAGTCTAATGAGGGCAAACATTTGATGGTAGCAGCTTCCCTGCGGGAGATACTCTCTTTGCCAAAATCGCATTATTAGGCGAAAGTAAGTTACAATTCAGTACCCTATCCTAAAGCTTGCAGTTAGGAGGGAATCTGCAGCTTGCAGTGAAAGCGCTTCCCGAGGGGAGTCTAATGAGGGCAAACATTTGATGGTAGCAGCTTCCCTGCGGGAGATACTCTCTTTGCCATAATCGCATTATTAGGCGAAAGTAATTTACAATTCAGTACCCTATCCTAAAGCTTGCTGTTAGGAGGGAATCTGCAGCTTGCCGTGAAAGCGCTTCCAGAGCGGAGTCAAATGAGGGCAAACATTTGATGGTAGCAGCTTCCCTGCGGGAGATACTCTCTTTGCCAAAATCGCATTATTAGGCAAAAGTAAGTTACAATTCAGTACCCTATCCTAAAGCTTGCTGTTAGGAGGGAATCTGCAGCTTGCAGTGAAAGCGCTTCCAGAGGGGAGTCTAATGAGGGCAAACATTTGATGGTAGCAGCTTCCCTGCGGGAGATACTCTCTTTGCCAAAATCGCATTATTAGGCGAAAGTAAGTTACAATTCAGTACCCTATCCTAAAGCTTGCTGTTAGGAGGGAATCTGCAGCTTGCCGTGAAAGCGCTTCCAGAGGGGAGTCTAATGAGGGCAAACATTTGATGGTAGCAGCTTCCCTGCGGGAGATAGTCTCTTTGCCAAAATCGCATTATTAGGCGAAAGTAAGTTACAATTCAGTACCCTATCCTAAAGCTTGCTGTTAGGAGGGAATCTGCAGCTTGCAGTGAAAGCGCTTCCAGAGGGGAGTCTAATGAGGGCAAACATTTGATGGTAGCAGCTTCCCTGCGGGAGATAGTCTCTTTGCCAAAATCGCATTATTAGGCGAAAGTAAGTTACAATTCAGTACCCTATCCTAAAGCTTGCTGTTAGGAGGGAATCTGCAGCTTGCAGTGAAAGCGCTTCCAGAGGGGAGTCTAATGAGGGCAAACATTTGATGGTAGCAGCTTCCCTGCGGGAGATACTCTCTTTGCCAAAATCGCATTATTAGGCGAAAGTAAGTTACAATTCAGTACCCTATCCTAAAGCTTGCTGTTAGGAGGGAATCTGCAGCTTGCAGTGAAAGCGCTTCCAGAGGGGAGTCTAATGAGGGCAAACATTTGATGGTAGCAGCTTCCCTGCGGGAGATACTCTCTTTGCCAAAATCGCATTATTAGGCGAAAGTAAGTTACAATTCAGTACCCTATCCTAAAGCTTGCTGTTAGGAGGGAATCTGCAGCTTGCAGTGAAAGCGCTTCCAGAGGGGAGTCTAATGAGGGCAAACATTTGATGGTAGCAGCTTCCCTGCGGGAGATACTCTCTTTGCCAAAATCGCATTATTAGGCGAAAGTAAGTTACAATTCAGTACACTATCCTAAAGCTTGCAGTTAGGAGGGAATCTGCAGCTTGCAGTGAAAGCGCTTCCAGAGGGGAGTCTAATGAGGGCAAACATTTGATGGTAGCAGCTTCCCTGCGGGAGATACTCTCTTTGCCATAATCGCATTATTAGGCGAAAGTAATTTACAATTCAGTACCCTATCCTAAAGCTTGCTGTTAGGAGGGAATCTGCAGCTTGCCGTGAAAGCGCTTCCAGAGCGGAGTCAAATGAGGGCAAACATTTGATGGTAGCAGCTTCCCTGCGGGAGATACTCTCTTTGCCAAAATCGCATTATTAGGCAAAAGTAAGTTACAATTCAGTACCCTATCCTAAAGCTTGCTGTTAGGAGGGAATCTGCAGCTTGCAGTGAAAGCGCTTCCAGAGGGGAGTCTAATGAGGGCAAACATTTGATGGTAGCAGCTTCCCTGCGGGAGATACTCTCTTTGCCAAAATCGCATTATTAGGCGAAAGTAAGTTACAATTCAGTACCCTATCCTAAAGCTTGCTGTTAGGAGGGAATCTGCAGCTTGCAGTGAAAGCGCTTCCAGAGCGGAGTCAAATGAGGGCAAACATTTGATGGTAGCAGCTTCCCTGCGGGAGATACTCTCTTTGCCAAAATCGCATTATTAGGCAAAAGTAAGTTACAATTCAGTACCCTATCCTAAAGCTTGCTGTTAGGAGGGAATCTGCAGCTTGCAGTGAAAGCGCTTCCAGAGGGGAGTCTAATGAGGGCAAACATTTGATGGTAGCAGCTTCCCTGCGGGAGATACTCTCTTTGCCACAATCGCATTATTAGGCGAAAGTAAGTTACAATTCAGTACCCTATCCTAAAGCTTGCTGTTAGGAGGGAATCTGCAGCTTGCAGTGAAAGCGCTTCCAGAGGGGAGTCTAATGAGGGCAAACATTTGATGGTAGCAGCTTCCCTGCGGGTGATACTCTCTTTGCCAAAATCGCATTATTAGGCGAAAGTAAGTTACAATTCAGTACCCTATCCTAAAACTTGCTGTTAGGAGGGAATCTGCAGCTTGCAGTGAAAGCGCTTCCAGAGGGGAGTCTAATGAGGGCAAACATTTGATGGTAGCAGCTTCCCTGCGGGAGATAGTCTCTTTGCCAAAATCGCATTATTAGGCGAAAGTAAGTTACAATTCAGTACCCTATCCTAAAGCTTGCTGTTAGGAGGGAATCTGCAGCTTGCAGTGAAAGCGCTTCCAGAGGGGACTCTAATGAGGGCAAATATTTGATGGTAGCAGCTTCCCTGCGGGAGATACTCTCTTTGCCAAAATCGCATTATTAGGCGAAAGTAAGTTATAATTCAGTACCCTATCCTAAAGCTTGCTGTTAGGAGGGAATCTGCAGCTTGCAGTGAAAGCGCTTCCAGAGGGGAGTCTAATGAGGGCAAACATTTGATGGTAGCAGCTTCCCTGCGGGAGATAGTCTCTTTGCCAAAACCGCATTATTAGGCGAAAGTAAATTACAATTCAGTACACTATCCTAAAGCTTGCTGTTAGGAGGGAATCTGCAGCTTGCAGTGAAAGCGCTTCCAGAGGGGAGTCTAATGAGGGCAAACATTTGATGGTAGCAGCTTCCCTGCGGGAGATATTCTCTTTGCCAAAATCGCCTTATTAGCCGCAATTAAGTTACAATTCAGTACCCTATCCTAAAGCTTGCTGTTAGGAGGGAATCTGCAGCTTGCCGTGAAAGCGCTTCCAGAGGGGAGTCTAATGAGGGCAAACATTTGATGGTAGCAGCTTCCCTGCGGGAGATACTCTCTTTGCCAAAATCGCATTATTAGGCGAAAGTAAGTTGCAATTCCGTACCCTATCCTAAAGCTTGCTGTTAGGAGGGAATCTGGAGCTTGCAGTGAAAGCGCTTCCAGAGGGGAGTCTAATGAGGGCAAACATTTGATGGTAGCAGCTTCCCTGCGGGAGATACTCTCTTTGCCAAAATCGCATTATTAGGCGAAAGTAAGTTACAATTCAGTACCCTATCCTAAAGCTTGCTGTTAGGAGGGAATCTGCAGCTTGCCGTGAAAGCGCTTCCAGAGGGAAGTCTAATGAGGGCAAACATTTGATGGTAGCAGCTTCCCTGTGGGAGATACTCTCTTTGCCAAAATCGCATTATTAGGCGAAAGTAAGTTACAATTCAGTACCCTATCCTAAAGCTTGCTGTTAGGAGGGAATCTGCAGCTTGCAGTGAAAGCGCTTCCAGAGGGGAGTCTAATGAGGGTTAACATTTGATGGTAGCAGCTTTCCTGCGGGAGATACTCTCTTTTCCAAAATCGCATTATTAGGCGAAAGTAAGTTACAATTCAGTACCCTATCCTAAAGCTTGCTGTTAGGAGGGAATCTGCAGCTTGCAGTGAAAGCGCTTCCAGAGGGGAGTCTAATGAGGGCAAACATTTGATGGTAGCAGCTTCCCTGCGGGAGATACTCTCTTCGCCAAAATCGCCTTATTAGCCGCGGTTAAGTTACAATTCAGTACCCTATCCTAAAGCTTGCTGTTAGGAGGGAATCTGCAGCTTGCAGTGAAAGCGCTTCCAGAGGGG
Organism: Phaenicophaeus curvirostris; assembly: GCF_032191515.1. NCBI lineage: Eukaryota > Metazoa > Chordata > Aves > Cuculiformes > Cuculidae > Phaenicophaeus > Phaenicophaeus curvirostris. The sequence goes on from NW_027206855.1 coordinate 62,631, forward strand.
AGTCTAACGAGGGCAAACATTTGATGGTAACAGCTTCCCTGCGGGAGATATTCTCTTTGCCAAAATCGCATTATTAGCAGCTTTTAAGTTACAATTCAGTACCCTATCCTAAAGCTTGCTGTTAGGAGGGAATCTGCAGCTTGCAGTGAAAGCGCTTCCAGAGGGGAGTCTAATGAGGGCAAACATTTGATGGTAGCAGCTTCCCTGCGGGAGATACTCTCTTTGCCAAAATCGCATTATTAGGCGAAAGTAAGTTACAATTCAGTACCCTATCCTAAAGCTTGCTGTTAGGAGGGAATCTGCAGCTTGCCGTGAAAGCGCTTCCAGAGGGGAGTCTAATGAGGGCAAACATTTGATGGTAGCAGCTTCCCTGCGGGAGATAGTCTCTTTGCCAAAATCGCATTATTAGGCGAAAGTAAGTTACAATTCAGTACCCTATCCTAAAGCTTGCTGTTAGGAGGGAATCTGCAGCTTGCAGTGAAAGCGCTTCCAGAGGGGAGTCTAATGAGGGCAAACATTTGATGGTAGCAGCTTCCCTGCGGGAGATAGTCTCTTTGCCAAAATCGCATTATTAGGCGAAAGTAAGTTACAATTCAGTACCCTATCCTAAAGCTTGCTGTTAGGAGGGAATCTGCAGCTTGCAGTGAAAGCGCTTCCAGAGGGGAGTCTAATGAGGGCAAACATTTGATGGTAGCAGCTTCCCTGCGGGAGATACTCTCTTTGCCAAAATCGCATTATTAGGCGAAAGTAAGTTACAATTCAGTACCCTATCCTAAAGCTTGCAGTTAGGAGGGAATCTGCAGCTTGCAGTGAAAGCGCTTCCAGAGGGGAGTCTAATGAGGGCAAACATTTGATGGTAGCAGCTTCCCTGCGGGAGATAGTCTCTTTGCCAAAATCGCATTATTAGGCGAAAGTAAGTTACAATTCAGTACCCTATCCTAAAGCTTGCTGTTAGGAGGGAATCTGCAGCTTGCAGTGAAAGCGCTTCCAGAGGGGAGTCTAATGAGGGCAAACACTTGATGGTAGCAGCTTCCCTGCGGGAGATACTCTCTTTGCCAAAATCGCATTATTAGGCGAAAGTAAGTTACAATTCAGTACCCTATCCTAAAGCTTGCTGTTAGGAGGGAATCTGCAGCTTGCCGTGAAAGCGCTTCCAGAGGGGAGTCTAATGAGGGCAAACATTTGATGGTAGCAGCTTCCCTGCGGGAGATACTCTCTTTGCCAAAATCGCATTATTAGGCGAAAGTAAGTTACAATTCAGTACCCTATCCTAAAGCTTGCTGTTAGGAGGGAATCTGCAGCTTGCAGTGAAAGCGCTTCCAGAGGGGAGTCTAATGAGGGCAAACATTTGATGGTAGCAGCTTCCCTGCGGGAGATACTCTCTTTGCCAAAATCGCATTATTAGGCGAAAGTAAGTTACAATTCAGTACCCTATCCTAAAGCTTGCTGTTAGGAGGGAATCTGCAGCTTGCCGTGAAAGCGCTTCCAGAGGGGAGTCTAATGAGGGCAAACATTTGATGGTAGCAGCTTCCCTGCGGGAGATAGTCTCTTTGCCAAAATCGCATTATTAGGCGAAAGTAAGTTACAATTCAGTACCCTATCCTAAAGCTTGCTGTTAGGAGGGAATCTGCAGCTTGCAGTGAAAGCGCTTCCAGAGGGGAGTCTAATGAGGGCAAACATTTGATGGTAGCAGCTTCCCTGCGGGAGATACTCTCTTTGCCAAAATCGCATTATTAGGCGAAAGTAAGTTACAATTCAGTACCCTATCCTAAAGCTTGCTGTTAGGAGGGAATCTGCAGCTTGCAGTGAAAGCGCTTCCAGAGGGGAGTCTAATGAGGGCAAACATTTGATGGTAGCAGCTTCCCTGCGGGAGATACTCTCTTTGCCAAAATCGCATTATTAGGCGAAAGTAAGTTACAATTCAGTACCCTATCCTAAAGCTTGCAGTTAGGAGGGAATCTGCAGCTTGCAGTGAAAGCGCTTCCAGAGGGGAGTCTAATGAGGGCAAACATTTGATGGTAGCAGCTTCCCTGCGGGAGATAGTCTCTTTGCCAAAATCGCATTATTAGGCGAAAGTAAGTTACAATTCAGTACCCTATCCTAAAGCTTGCTGTTAGGAGGGAATCTGCAGCTTGCAGTGAAAGCGCTTCCAGAGGGGAGTCTAATGAGGGCAAACACTTGATGGTAGCAGCTTCCCTGCGGGAGATACTCTCTTTGCCAAAATCGCATTATTAGGCGAAAGTAAGTTACAATTCAGTACCCTATCCTAAAGCTTGCTGTTAGGAGGGAATCTGCAGCTTGCCGTGAAAGCGCTTCCAGAGGGGAGTCTAATGAGGGCAAACATTTGATGGTAGCAGCTTCCCTGCGGGAGATACTCTCTTTGCCAAAATCGCATTATTAGGCGAAAGTAAGTTACAATTCAGTACCCTATCCTAAAGCTTGCTGTTAGGAGGGAATCTGCAGCTTGCAGTGAAAGCGCTTCCAGAGGGGAGTCTAATGAGGGCAAACATTTGATGGTAGCAGCTTCCCTGCGGGAGATACTCTCTTTGCCAAAATCGCATTATTAGGCGAAAGTAAGTTACAATTCAGTACCCTATCCTAAAGCTTGCTGTTAGGAGGGAATCTGCAGCTTGCAGTGAAAGCGCTTCCAGAGGGGAGTCTAATGAGGGCAAAGACTTGATGGTAACAGCTTCCCTGCGGGAGATACTCTCTTTGCCAAAATCGCATTATTAGGCGAAAGTAAGTTACAATTCAGTACCCTATCCTAAAGCTTGCTGTTAGGAGGGAATCTGCAGCTTGCAGTGAAAGCGCTTCCAGAGGGGAGTCTAATGAGGGCAAACATTTGATGGTAGCAGCTTCCCTGCGGGAGATACTCTCTTTGCCAAAATCGCATTATTAGGCGAAAGTAAGTTACAATTCAGTACCCTATCCTAAAGCTTGCTGTTAGGAGGGAATCTGCAGCTTGCCGTGAAAGCGCTTCCAGAGGGGAGTCTAATGAGGGCAAACATTTGATGGTAGCAGCTTCCCTGCGGGAGATAGTCTCTTTGCCAAAATCGCATTATTAGGCGAAAGTAAGTTACAATTCAGTACCCTATCCTAAAGCTTGCTGTTAGGAGGGAATCTGCAGCTTGCAGTGAAAGCGCTTCCAGAGGGGAGTCTAATGAGGGCAAACATTTGATGGTAGCAGCTTCCCTGCGGGAGATAGTCTCTTTGCCAAAATCGCATTATTAGGCGAAAGTAAGTTACAATTCAGTACCCTATCCTAAAGCTTGCTGTTAGGAGGGAATCTGCAGCTTGCAGTGAAAGCGCTTCCAGAGGGGAGTCTAATGAGGGCAAACATTTGATGGTAGCAGCTTCCCTGCGGGAGATAGTCTCTTTGCCAAAATCGCCTTATTAGGCGAAAGTAAGTTACAATTCAGTACCCTATCCTAAAGCTTGCTGTTAGGAGGGAATCTGCAGCTTGCCGTGAAAGCGCTTCCAGAGCGGAGTCAAATGAGGGCAAACATTTGATGGTAGCAGCTTCCCTGCGGGAGATACTCTGCCAAAATCGCATTATTAGGCGAAAGTAAGTTACAATTCAGTACCCTATCCTAAAGCTTGCTGTTAGGAGGGAATCTGCAGCTTGCAGTGAAAGCGCTTCCAGAGGGGAGTCTAATGAGGGCAAACATTTGATGGTAGCAGCTTCCCTGCGGGAGATATTCTCTTTGCCAAAATCGCATTATTAGGCGAAAGTAAGTTACAATTCAGTACCCTATCCTAAAGCTTGCTGTTAGGAGGGAATCTGCAGCTTGCAGTGAAAGCGCTTCCAGAGGGGAGTCTAATGAGGGCAAACATTTGATGGTAGCAGCTTCCCTGCGGGTGATACTCTCTTTGCCAAAATCGCATTATTAGGCGAAAGTAAGTTACAATTCAGTACCCTATCCTAAAACTTGCTGTTAGGAGGGAATCTGCAGCTTGCCGTGAAAGCGCTTCCAGAGGGGAGTCTAATGAGGGCAAACATTTGATGGTAGCAGCTTCCCTGCGGGAGATAGTCTCTTTGCCAAAATCGCATTATTAGGCGAAAGTAAGTTACAATTCAGTACCCTATCCTAAAGCTTGCTGTTAGGAGGGAATCTGCAGCTTGCAGTGAAAGCGCTTCCAGAGGGGAGTCTAATGAGGGCAAACATTTGATGGTAGCAGCTTCCCTGCGGGAGATACTCTCTTTGCCAAAATCGCCTTATTAGGCGAAAGTAAGTTACAATTCAGTACCCTATCCTAAAGCTTGCTGTTAGGAGGGAATCTGCAGCTTGCAGTGAAAGCGCTTCCAGAGGGGAGTCTAATGAGGGCAAACATTTGATGGTAGCAGCTTCCCTGCGGGAGATAGTCTCTTTGCCAAAATCGCATTATTAGGCGAAAGTAAGTTACAATTCAGTACCCTATCCTAAAGCTTGCTGTTAGGACGGAATCTGCAGCTTGCAGTGAAAGCGCTTCCAGAGGGGAGTCTAATGAGGGCAAACATTTGATGGTAGCAGCTTCCCTGCGGGAGATACTCTCTTTGCCAAAATCGCATTATTAGGCGAAAGTAAGTTACAATTCAGTACCCTATCCTAAAGCTTGCAGTTAGGAGGGAATCTGCAGCTTGCAGTGAAAGCGCTTCCAGAGGGGAGTCTAATGAGGGCAAACATTTGATGGTAGCAGCTTCCCTGCGGGAGATACTCTCTTTGCCATAATCGCATTATTAGGCGAAAGTAAGTTACAATTCAGTACCCTATCCTAAAGCTTGCTGTTAGGAGGGAATCTGCAGCTTGCCGTGAAAGCGCTTCCAGAGCGGAGTCAAATGAGGGCAAACATTTGATGGTAGCAGCTTCCCTGCGGGAGATACTCTCTTTGCCAAAATCGCATTATTAGGCAAAAGTAAGTTACAATTCAGTACCCTATCCTAAAGCTTGCTGTTAGGAGGGAATCTGCAGCTTGCAGTGAAAGCGCTTCCAGAGGGGAGTCTAATGAGGGCAAACATTTGATGGTAGCAGCTTCCCTGCGGGAGATACTCTCTTTGCCATAATCGCATTATTAGGCGAAAGTAACTTACAATTCAGTACCCTATCCTAAAGCTTGCTGTTAGGAGGGAATCTGCAGCTTGCAGTGAAAGCGCTTCCAGAGGGGAGTCTAATGAGGGCAAACATTTGATGGTAGCAGCTTCCCTGCGGGTGATACTCTCTTTGCCATAATCGCATTATTAGGCGAAAGTAAGTTACAATTCAGTACCCTATCCTAAAACTTGCTGTTAGGAGGGAATCTGCAGCTTGCAGTGAAAGCGCTTCCAGAGGGGAGTCTAATGAGGGCAAACATTTGATGGTAGCAGCTTCCCTGCGGGAGATAGTCTCTTTGCCAAAATCGCATTATTAGGCGAAAGTAAGTTACAATTCAGTACCCTATCCTAAAGCTTGCTGTTAGGAGGGAATCTGCAGCTTGCAGTGAAAGCGCTTCCAGAGGAGAGTCTAATGAGGGCAAATATTTGATGGTAGCAGCTTCCCTGCGGGAGATACTCTCTTTGCCAAAATCGCATTATTAGGCGAAAGTAAGTTATAATTCAGTACCCTATCCTAAAGCTTGCTGTTAGGAGGGAATCTGCAGCTTGCAGTGAAAGCGCTTCCAGAGGGGAGTCTAATGAGGGCAAACATTTGATGGTAGCAGCTTCCCTGCGGGAGATAGTCTCTTTGCCAAAACCGCATTATTAGGCGAAAGTAAATTACAATTCAGTACACTATCCTAAAGCTTGCTGTTAGGAGGGAATCTGCAGCTTGCAGTGAAAGCGCTTCCAGAGGGGAGTCTAATGAGGGCAAACATTTGATGGTAGCAGCTTCCCTGCGGGAGATATTCTCTTTGCCAAAATCGCCTTATTAGCCGCAATTAAGTTACAATTCAGTACCCTATCCTAAAGCTTGCTGTTAGGAGGGAATCTGCAGCTTGCAGTGAAAGCGCTTCCAGAGGGGAGTCTAATGAGGGCAAACATTTGATGGTAGCAGCTTCCCTGCGGGAGATACTCTCTTTGCCAAAATCGCATTATTAGGCGAAAGTAAGTTGCAATTCCGTACCCTATCCTAAAGCTTGCTGTTAGGAGGGAATCTGGAGCTTGCAGTGAAAGCGCTTCCAGAGGGGAGTCTAATGAGGGCAAACATTTGATGGTAGCAGCTTCCCTGCGGGAGATACTCTCTTTGCCAAAATCGCATTATTAGGCGAAAGTAAGTTACAATTCAGTACCCTATCCTAAAGCTTGCTGTTAGGAGGGAATCTGCAGCTTGCCGTGAAAGCGCTTCCAGAGGGAAGTCTAATGAGGGCAAACATTTGATGGTAGCAGCTTCCCTGCGGGAGATACTCTCTTTGCCAAAATCGCATTATTAGGCGAAAGTAAGTTACAATTCAGTACCCTATCCTAAAGCTTGCTGTTAGGAGGGAATCTGCAGCTTGCAGTGAAAGCGCTTCCAGAGGGGAGTCTAATGAGGGTTAACATTTGATGGTAGCAGCTTTCCTGCGGGAGATACTCTCTTTTCCAAAATCGCATTATTAGGCGAAAGTAAGTTACAATTCAGTACCCTATCCTAAAGCTTGCTGTTAGGAGGGAATCTGCAGCTTGCAGTGAAAGCGCTTCCAGAGCGGAGTCTAATGAGGGCAAACATTTGATGGTAGCAGCTTCCCTGCGGGAGATACTCTCTTCGCCAAAATCGCCTTATTAGCCGCAGTTAAGTTACAATTCAGTACCCTATCCTAAAGCTTGCTGTTAGGAGGGAATCTGCAGCTTGCAGTGAAAGCGCTTCCAGAGGGGAGTCTAACGAGGGCAAACATTTGATGGTAACAGCTTCCCTGCGGGAGATATTCTCTTTGCCAAAATCGCATTATTAGCAGCTTTTAAGTTACAATTCAGTACCCTATCCTAAAGCTTGCTGTTAGGAGGGAATCTGCAGCTTGCAGTGAAAGCGCTTCCAGAGGGGAGTCTAATGAGGGCAATCATTTGATAGTAGCAGCTTCCCTGCGAGAGATATTCTCTTTTCCAAAATCGCATTATTAGGCGAAAGTAAGTTACAATTCAGTACCCTATCCTAAAGCTTGCTGTTAGGAGGGAATCTGCAGCTTGCAGTGAAAGCGCTCCCAGAGGGGAGTCTAATGAGGGCAAACATTTGATGGTAGCAGCTTCCCTGCGGGAGATAGTCTCTTTGCCAAAACCGCATTATTAGGCGAAAGTAAGTTACAATTCAGTACCCTATCCTAAAGCTTGCTGTTAGGAGGGAATCTGCAGCTTGCAGTGAAAGCGCTTCCAGAGGGGAGTCTAATGAGGGCAAACATTTGATGGTAGCAGCTTCCCTGCGGGAGATAGTCTCTTTGCCAAAATCGCCTTTTTAGCCGCAATTAAGTTACAATTCAGTACCCTATCCTAAAGCTTGCTGTTAGGAGGGAATCTGCAGCTTGCAGTGAAAGCGCTTCCAGAGGGGAGTCTAATGAGGGCAAACATTTGATGGTAGCAGCTTCCCTGCGGGAGATACTCTCTTTGCCAAAATCGCATTATTAGGCGAAAGTAAGTTGCAATTCCGTACCCTATCCTAAAGCTTGCTGTTAGGAGGGAATCTGGAGCTTGCAGTGAAAGCGCTTCCAGAGGGGAGTCTAATGAGGGCAAACATTTGATGGTAGCAGCTTCCCTGCGGGAGATACTCTCTTTGCCAAAATCGCATTATTAGGCGAAAGTAAGTTACAATTCAGTACCCTATCCTAAAGCTTGCTGTTAGGAGGGAATCTGCAGCTTGCCGTGAAAGCGCTTCCAGAGGGAAGTCTAATGAGGGCAAACATTTGATGGTAGCAGCTTCCCTGTGGGAGATACTCTCTTTGCCAAAATCGCATTATTAGGCGAAAGTAAGTTACAATTCAGTACCCTATCCTAAAGCTTGCTGTTAGGAGGGAATCTGCAGCTTGCAGTGAAAGCGCTTCCAGAGGGGAGTCTAATGAGGGTTAACATTTGATGGTAGCAGCTTTCCTGCGGGAGATACTCTCTTTTCCAAAATCGCATTATTAGGCGAAAGTAAGTTACAATTCAGTACCCTATCCTAAAGCTTGCTGTTAGGAGGGAATCTGCAGCTTGCAGTGAAAGCGCTTCCAGAGGGGAGTCTAATGAGGGCAAACATTTGATGGTAGCAGCTTCCCTGCGGGAGATACTCTCTTTGACACAATCGCCTTATTAGCCGCAGTTAAGATACAATTCAGTACCTTATCCTAAAGCTTGCTGTTAGGAGGGAATCTGCAGCTTGCCGTGAAAGCGCTTCCAGAGGGGAGTCTAATGAGGGCAAACATTTGATGGTAGCAGCTTCCCTGCGGGAGATATTCTCTTTGCCAAAATCGCCTTATTAGCCGCAGTTAAGTTACAATTCAGTACCCTATCCTAAAGCTTGCTGTTAGGAGGGAATCTGGAGCTTGCAGTGAAAGCGCTTCCAGAGGGGAGTCTAATGAGGGCAAACATTTGATGGTAGCAGCTTCCCTGCGGGAGATACTCTCTTTGCCATAATCGCATTATTAGGCGAAAGTAACTTACAATTCAGTACCCTATCCTAAAGCTTGCTGTTAGGAGGGAATCTGCAGCTTGCAGTGAAAGCGCTTCCAGAGGGGAGTCTAATGAGGGCAAATATTTGATTGTAGCAGCTTCCCTGCGGGAGATACTCTCTTTGCCATAATCGCATTATTAGGCGAAAGTAAGTTACAATTCAGTACCCTATCCTAAAGCTTGCTGTTAGGAGGGAATCTGCAGCTTGCAGTGAAAGCGCTTCCAGAGGGGAGTCTAATGAGGGCAAACATTTGATGGTAGCAGCTTCCCTGCGGGAGATATTCTCTTTGCCAAAATCGCCTTATTAGCCGCAGTTAAGTTACAATTCAGTACCCTATCCTAAAGCTTGCTGTTAGGAGGGAATCTGGAGCTTGCAGTGAAAGCGCTTCCAGAGGGGAGTCTAATGAGGGCAAACATTTGATGGTAGCAGCTTCCCTGCGGGAGATACTCTCTTTGCCATAATCGCCTTAATAGGCGAAAGTAAGTTACAATTCAGTACCCTATCCTAAAGCTTGCTGTTAGGAGGGAATCTGCAGCTTGCAGTGAAAGCGCTTCCAGAGGGGAGTCTAATGAGGGCAAATATTTGATTGTAGCAGCTTCCCTGCGGGAGATACTCTCTTTGCCAAAATCGCATTATTAGGCGAAAGTAAGTTACAATTCAGTACCCTATCCTAAAGCTTGCTGTTAGGAGGGAATCTGCAGCTTGCAGTGAAAGCGCTTCCAGAGGGGAGTCTAATGAGGGCAAACATTTGATGGTAGCAGCTTCCCTGCGGGAGATATTCTCTTTGCCAAAATCGCCTTATTAGCCGCAATTAAGTTACAATTCAGTACCCTATCCTAAAGCTTGCTGTTAGGAGGGAATCTGCAGCTTGCAGTGAAAGCGCTACCTGAGGGAAGTCTAATGAGGGCAAATATTTGATGGTAGCAGCTTCCCTGCGGGAGATACTCTCTTTGCCAAAATCGCATTATTAGGCGAAAGTAAGTTACAATTCAGTACCCTATCCTAAAGCTTGCTGTTAGGAGGGAATCTGCAGCTTGCAGTGAAAGCGCTTCCAGAGGGGAGTCTAATGAGGGCAATCATTTGATGGTAGCAGCTTCCCTGCGAGAGATATTCTCTTTTCCAAAATCGCATTATTATGCGAAAGTAAGTTACAATTCAGTACCCTATCCTAAAGCTTGCTGTTAGGAGGGAATCTGCAGCTTGCCGTGAAAGCGCTTCCAGAGGGGAGTCTAATGAGGGCAAACATTTGATGGTAGCAGCTTCCCTGCGGGAGATATTCTCTTTGCCAAAATCGCCTTTTTAGCCGCAGTTAAGTTACAATTCTGTACCCTATCCTAAAGCTTGCTGTTAGGAGGGAATCTGCAGCTTGCAGTGAAAGCGCTTCCAGAGGGGAGTCTAATGAGGGCAAACATTTGATGGTAGCAGCTTCTCTGCGGGAGATACTCTCTTTTCCAAAATCGCATTATTAGGCGAAAGTAAGTTACAATTCAGTACCCTATCCTAAAGCTTGCTGTTAGGAGGGAATCTGCAGCTTGCAGTGAAAGCGCTTCCAGAGGGGAGTCTAATGAGGGCAAATATTTGATGGTAGCAGCTTCCCTGCGGGAGATACTCTCTTTGCCAATATCGCCTTATCAGGCGAAAGTAAGTTACAATTCAGTACCCTATCCTAAAGCTTGCTGTTAGGAGGGAATCTGCAGCTTGCAGTGAAAGCGCTTCCAGAGGGAAGTCTAATGAGGGCAAACATTTGATGGTAGCAGCTTCCCTGCGGGAGATACTCTCTTTGCCAAAATCGCATTATTAGGCGAAAGTAAGTTACAATTCAGTACCCTATCCTAAAGCTTGCTGTTAGGAGGGAATCTGCAGCTTGCAGTGAAAGCGCTTCCAGAGGGGAGTCTAATGAGGGCAAACATTTGATGGTAGCAGCTTCCCTGCGGGAGATATTCTCTTTGCCATAATCGCCTTAATAGGCGAAAGTAACTTACAATTCAGTACCCTATCCTAAAGCTTGCTGTTAGGAGGGAATCTGCAGCTTGCAGTGAAAGCGCTTCCAGAGGGGAGTCTAATGAGGGCAAATATTTGATTGTAGCAGCTTCCCTGCGGGAGATACTCTCTTTGCCAAAATCGCATTATTAGGCGAAAGTAAGTTACAATTCAGTACCCTATCCTAAAGCTTGCTGTTAGGAGGGAATCTGCAGCTTGCCGTGAAAGCGCTTCCAGAGGGGAGTCTAATGAGGGCAAACATTTGATGGTAGCAGCTTCCCTGCGGGAGATATTCTCTTTGCCAAAATCGCCTTATTAGCCGCAGTTAAGTTACAATTCAGTACCCTATCCTAAAGCTTGCTGTTAGGAGGGAATCTGGAGCTTGCAGTGAAAGCGCTTCCAGAGGGGAGTCTAATGAGGGCAAACATTTGATGGTAGCAGCTTCCCTGCGGGAGATACTCTCTTTGCCATAATCGCCTTAATAGGCGAAAGTAACTTACAATTCAGTACCCTATCCTAAAGCTTGCTGTTAGGAGGGAATCTGCAGCTTGCAGTGAAAGCGCTTCCAGAGGGGAGTCTAATGAGGGCAAATATTTGATTGTAGCAGCTTCCCTGCGGGAGATACTCTCTTTGCCAAAATCGCATTATTAGGCGAAAGTAAGTTACAATTCAGTACCCTATCCTAAAGCTTGCTGTTAGGAGGGAATCTGCAGCTTGCAGTGAAAGCGCTTCCAGAGGGGAGTCTAATGAGGGCAAACATTTGATGGTAGCAGCTTCCCTGCGGGAGATAGTCTCTTTGCCAAAATCGCCTTATTAGCCGCAGTTAAGTTACAATTCAGTACCCTATCCTAAAGCTTGCTGTTAGGAGGGAATCTGCAGCTTGCAGTGAAAGCGATCCAGAGGGAAGTCTAATGAGGGCAAACATTTGATGGTAGCAGCTTCCCTGCGGGAGATACTCTCTTTGCCAAAATCGCATTATTAGGCGAAAGTAAGTTACAATTCAGTACCCTATCCTAAAGCTTGCTGTTAGGAGGGAATCTGCAGCTTGCAGTGAAAGGGCTTCCAGAGGGGAGTCTAATGAGGGCAAACATTTGATGGTAGCAGCTTCCCTGCGGGAGATATTCTCTTTGCCAAAATCGCCTTTTTAGGCGCAGTTAAGTTACAATTCTGTACCCTATCCTAAAGCTTGCTGTTAGGAGGGAATCTGCAGCTTGCAGTGAAAGCGCTTCCAGAGGGGAGTCTAATGAGGGCAAACATTTGATGGTAGCAGCTTCTCTGCGGGAGATACTCTCTTTGCCATAATCGCATTATTAGGCGAAAGTAAGTTACCATTCAGTACCCTATCCTAAAGCTTGCTGTTAGGAGGGAATCTGCAGCTTGCAGTGAAAGCGCTTCCAGAGGGGAGTCTAATGAGGGCAAATATTTGATGGTAGCAGCTTCCCTGCGGGAGATACTCTCTTTGCCAATATCGCCTTATCAGGCGAAAGTAAGTTACAATTCAGTACCCTATCCTAAAGCTTGCTGTTAGGAGGGAATCTGCAGCTTGCAGTGAAAGCGCTTCCAGAGGGGAGTCTAATGAGGGCAAAGACTTGATGGTAGCAGCTTCCCTGCGAGAGATATTCTCTTTGCCAAAATCGCCTTATTAGCCGCAGTGAAGTTACAATTCAGTACCCTATCCTAAAGCTTGCTGTTAGGAGGGAATCTGCAGCTTGCCGTGAAAGCGCTTCCAGAGGGAAGTCTAATGAGGGCAAACATTTGATGGTAGCAGCTTCCCTGTGGGAGATAGTCTCTTTGCCAAAATCGCATTATTAGGCGAAAGTAAGTTACAATTCAGTACCCTATCCTAAAGCTTCCTGTTAGGAGGGAATCTGCAGCTTGCAGTGAAAGCGCTTCCAGAGGGGAGTCTAATGAGGGCAAACATTTGATGGTAGCAGCTTCCCTGCGGGAGATACTCTCTTTGCCAAAATCGCATTATTAGCCGCAGTTAAGTTACAATTCAGTACCCTATCCTAAAGCTTGCTGTTAGGAGGGAATCTGCAGCTTGCCGTGAAAGCGCTTCCAGAGGGAAGTCTAATGAGGGCAAACATTTGATGGTAGCAGCTTCCCTGTGGGAGATAGTCTCTTTTCCAAAATCGCATTATTAGGCGAAAGTAAGTTACACTTCAGTACCCTATCCTAAAGCTTGCTGTTAGGAGGGAATCTGCAGCTTGCAGTGAAAGCGCTTCCAGAGGGGAGTCTAATGAGGGCAAACATTTGATGGTAGCAGCTTCCCTGCGGGAGATAGTCTCTTTGCCAAAATCGCCTTATTAGGCGAAAGTAAGTTACAATTCAGTACCCTATCCTAAAGCTTGCTGTTAGGAGGGAATCTGCAGCTTGCAGTGAAAGCGCTTCCAGAGGGGAGTCTAATGAGGGCAAACATTTGATGGTAGCAGCTTCCCTGCGGGAGATAGTCTCTTTGCCAAAATCGCCTTATTAGGCGAAAGTAAGTTACAATTCAGTACCCTATCCTAAAGCTTGCTGTTAGGAGGGAATCTGCAGCTTGCAGTGAAATCGCTTCCAGAGGGGAGTCTAATGAGGGCAAACATTTGATGGTAACAGCTTCCCTGCGGGAGATATTCTCTTTGCCAAAATCGCATTATTAGCAGCTTTTAAGTTACAATTCAGTACGCTATCCTAAAGCTTGCTGTTAGGAGGGAATCTGCAGCTTGCAGTGAAAGCGCTTCCAGAGGGGAGTCTAATGAGGGCAAACATTTGATGGTAGCAGCTTCCCTGCGGGAGATAGTCTCTTTGCCATAATCGCATTATTAGCCGCAGTGAAGTTACAATTCAGTACCCTATCCTAAAGCTTGCTGTTAGGAGGGAATCTGCAGCTTGCAGTGAAAGCGCTTCCAGAGGGGAGTCTAATGAGGGGAAACATTTGATGGTAGCATCTTCCCTGCGGGAGATACTCTCTTTGCCAAAATCGCCTTATTAGCCGCAGTTAAGTTACAATTCAGTACCCTATCCTAAAGCTTGCTGTTAGGAGGGAATCTGGAGCTTGCAGTGAAAGCGCTTCCAGAGGGGAGTCTAATGAGGGCAAACATTTGATGGTAGCAGCTTCCCTGCGGGAGATACTCTCTTTGCCAAAATCGCATTATTAGGCGAAAGTAACTTACAATTCAGTACCCTATCCTAAAGCTTGCTGTTAGGAGGGAATCTGCAGCTTGCAGTGAAAGCGCTTCCAGAGGGGAGTCTAATGAGGGCAATCATTTGATGGTAGCAGCTTCCCTGCGAGAGATATTCTCTTTTCCAAAATCGCATTATTAGGCGAAAGTAAGTTACAATTCAGTACCCTATCCTAAAGCTTGCTGTTAGGAGGGAATCTGCAGCTTGCAGTGAAAGCGCTTCCAGAGGGGAGTCTAATGAGGGCAAACATTTGATGGTAGCAGCTTCCCTGCGGGAGATAGTCTCTTTGCCAAAACCGCATTATTAGGCGAAAGTAAGTTACAATTCAGTACCCTATCCTAAAGCTTGCTGTTAGGAGGGAATCTGCAGCTTGCAGTGAAAGCGCTTCCAGAGGGGAGTCTAATGAGGGCAATCATTTGATGGTAGCAGCTTCCCTGCGGGAGATATTCTCTTTGCCAAAATCGCCTTATTAGCCACAATTAAGTTACAATTCAGTACCCTATCCTAAAGCTTGCTGTTAGGAGGGAATCTGCAGCTTGCAGTGAAAGCGCTTCCAGAGGGAAGTCTAATGAGGGCAAACATTTGATGGTAGCAGCTTCCCTGCGGGAGATACTCTCTTTGCCAAAATCGCATTATTAGGCGAAAGTAAGTTACAATTCAGTACCCTATCCTAAAGCTTGCTGTTAGGAGGGAATCTGCAGCTTGCCGTGAAAGCGCTTCCAGAGGGGAGTCTAATGAGGGCAAACATTTGATGGTAGCAGCTTCCCTGCGGGAGATACTCTCTTTGACAAAATCGCCTTATTAGCCGCAGTTAAGTTACAATTCTGTACCCTATCCTAAAGCTTGCTGTTAGGAGGGAATCTGCAGATGCCGTGAAAGCGCTTCCAGAGGGGAGTCTAATGAGGGCAAACATTTGATGGTAGCAGCTTCCCTGTGGGAGATACTCTCTTTGCCAAAATCGCATTATTAGGCGAAAGTAAGTTACAATTCAGTACCCTATCCTAAAGCTTGCTGTTAGGAGGGAATCTGCAGCTTGCAGTGAAATCGCTTCCAGAGGGGAGTCTAAAGAGGGCAAACATTTGATGGTAACAGCTTCCCTGCGGGAGATATTCTCTTTGCCAAAATCGCATTATTAGCAGCTTTTAAGTTACAATTCAGTACGCTATCCTAAAGCTTGCTGTTTGGAGGGAATCTGCAGCTTGCAGTGAAAGCGCTTCCAGAGGGGAGTCTAATGAGGGCAAACATTTGATGGTAGCAGCTTCCCTGCGGGAGATAGTCTCTTTGCCAAAATCGCCTTTTTAGCCGCAGTTAAGTTACAATTCTGTACCCTATCCTAAAGCTTGCTGTTAGGAGGGAATCTGCAGCTTGCAGTGAAAGCGCTTCCAGAGGGGAGTCTAATGAGGGCAAACATTTGATGGTAGCAGCTCCCCTGCGGGAGATATTCTCTTTGCCAAAATCGCATTATTAGCAGCTTTTAAGTTACAATTCAGTACGCTATCCTAAAGCTTGCTGTTAGGAGGGAATCTGCAGCTTGTAGTGAAAGCGCTTCCAGAGGGGAGTCTAATGAGGGCAATCATTTGATGGTAGCAGCTTCCCTGCGAGAGATATTCTCTTTTCCAAAATCGCATTATTATGCGAAAGTAAGTTACACTTCAGTACCCTATCCTAAAGCTTGCTGTTAGGAGGGAATCTGCAGCTTGCCGTGAAAGCGCTTCCAGAGGGGAGTCTAATGAGGGCAAACATTTGATGGTAGCATCTTCCCTGCGGGAGATACTCTCTTTGCCAAAATCGCCTTATTAGCCGCAGTTAAGTTACAATTCAGTACCCTATCCTAAAGCTTGCTGTTAGGAGGGAATCTGGAGCTTGCAGTGAAAGCGCTTCCAGAGGGGAGTCTAATGAGGGCAAACATTTGATGGTAGCAGCTTCCCTGCGGGAGATACTCTCTTTGCCAAAATCGCATTATTAGGCGAAAGTAACTTACAATTCAGTACCCTATCCTAAAGCTTGCTGTTAGGAGGGAATCTGCAGCTTGCAGTGAAAGCGCTTCCAGAGGGGAGTCTAATGAGGGCAATCATTTGATGGTAGCAGCTTCCCTGCGAGAGATATTCTCTTTGCCAAAATCACATTATTAGGCGAAAGTAAGTTACAATTCAGTACCCTATCCTAAAGCTTGCTGTTAGGAGGGAATCTGCAGCTTGCAGTGAAAGCGCTTCCAGAGGGGAGTCTAATGAGGGCAAACATTTGATGGTAGCAGCTTCCCTGCGGGAGATAGTCTCTTTGCCAAAACCGCATTATTAGGCGAAAGTAAGTTACAATTCAGTACCCTATCCTAAAGCTTGCTGTTCGGAGGGAATCTGCAGCTTGCAGTGAAAGCGCTTCCAGAGGGGAGTCTAATGAGGGCAATCATTTGATGGTAGCAGCTTCCCTGCGGGAGATATTCTCTTTGCCAAAATCGCCTTATTAGCCACAATTAAGTTACAATTCAGTACCCTATCCTAAAGCTTGCTGTTAGGAGGGAATCTGCAGCTTGCAGTGAAAGCGCTTCCAGAGGGAAGTCTAATGAGGGCAAACATTTGATGGTAGCAGCTTCCCTGCGGGAGATACTCTCTTTGCCAAAATCGCATTATTAGGCGAAAGTAAGTTACAATTCAGTACCTTATCCTAAAGCTTGCTGTTAGGAGGGAATCTGCAGCTTGCCGTGAAAGCGCTTCCAGAGGGGAGTCTAATGAGGGCAAACATTTGATGGTAGCAGCTTCCCTGCGGGAGATACTCTCTTTGACAAAATCGCCTTATTAGCCGCAGTTAAGTTACAATTCTGTACCCTATCCTAAAGCTTGCTGTTAGGAGGGAATCTGCAGATGCCGTGAAAGCGCTTCCAGAGGGGAGTCTAATGAGGGCAAACATTTGATGGTAGCAGCTTCCCTGTGGGAGATACTCTCTTTGCCAAAATCGCATTATTAGGCGAAAGTAAGTTACAATTCAGTACCCTATCCTAAAGCTTGCTGTTAGGAGGGAATCTGCAGCTTGCAGTGAAATCGCTTCCAGAGGGGAGTCTAAAGAGGGCAAACATTTGATGGTAACAGCTTCCCTGCGGGAGATATTCTCTTTGCCAAAATCGCATTATTAGCAGCTTTTAAGTTACAATTCAGTACGCTATCCTAAAGCTTGATGTTTGGAGGGAATCTGCAGCTTGCAGTGAAAGCGCTTCCAGAGGGGAGTCTAATGAGGGCAAACATTTGATGGTAGCAGCTTCCCTGCGGGAGATAGTCTCTTTGCCAAAATCGCCTTTTTAGCCGCAGTTAAGTTACAATTCTGTACCCTATCCTAAAGCTTGCTGTTAGGAGGGAATCTGCAGCTTGCAGTGAAAGCGCTTCCAGAGGGGAGTCTAATGAGGGCAAACATTTGATGGTAGCAGCTCCCCTGCGGGAGATATTCTCTTTGCCAAAATCGCATTATTAGCAGCTTTTAAGTTACAATTCAGTACGCTATCCTAAAGCTTGCTGTTAGGAGGGAATCTGCAGCTTGTAGTGAAAGCGCTTCCAGAGGGGAGTCTAATGAGGGCAAACATTTGATGGTAGCAGCTTCCCTGCGAGAGATATTCTCTTTTCCAAAATCGCATTATTATGCGAAAGTAAGTTACACTTCAGTACCCTATCCTAAAGCTTGCTGTTAGGAGGGAATCTGCAGCTTGCCGTGAAAGCGCTTCCAGAGGGGAGTCTAATGAGGGCAAACATTTGATGGTAGCAGCTTCCCTGCGGGAGATATTCTCTTTGCCAAAATCGCCTTTTTAGCCGCAGTTAAGTTACAATTCAGTACCCTATCCTAAAGCTTGCTGTTACGAGGGAATCTGCAGCTTGCAGTGAAAGCGCTTCCAGAGGGGAGTCTAATGAGGGCAAACATTTGATGGTAGCAGCTTCTCTGTGGGAGATAGTCTCTTTGCCAATATCTCATTATTAGGCGAAAGTAAGTTACAATTCAGTACCCTATCCTAAAGCTTGCTGTTAGGAGGGAATCTGCAGCTTGCAGTGAAAGCGCTTCCAGAGGGGAGTCTAATGAGGGCAAATATTTGATGGTAGCAGCTTCCCTGCGGGAGATACTCTCTTTGCCAATATCGCCTTATCAGGCGAAAGTAAGTTACAATTCAGTACCCTATCCTAAAGCTTGCTGTTAGGAGGGAATCTGCAGCTTGCAGTGAAAGCGCTTCCAGAGGGGAGTCTAATGAGGGCAAACATTTGATGGTAGCAGCTTCCCTGCGAGAGATATTCTCTTTGCCAAAATCGCCTTATTAGCCGCAGTGAAGTTACAATTCAGTACCCTATCCTAAAGCTTGCTGTTAGGAGGGAATCTGCAGCTTGCCGTGAAAGCGCTTCCAGAGGGAAGTCTAATGAGGGCAAACATTTGATGGTAGCAGCTTCCCTGTGGGAGATAGTCTCTTTGCCAAAATCGCATTATTAGGCGAAAGTAAGTTACAATTCAGTACCCTATCCTAAAGCTTCCTGTTAGGAGGGAATCTGCAGCTTGCAGTGAAAGCGCTTCCAGAGGGGAGTCTAATGAGGGCAAACATTTGATGGTAGCAGCTTCCCTGCGGGAGATACTCTCTTTGCCAAAATCGCATTATTAGCCGCAGTTAAGTTACAATTCAGTACCCTATCCTAAAGCTTGCTGTTAGGAGGGAATCTGCAGCTTGCCGTGAAAGCGCTTCCAGAGGGAAGTCTAATGAGGGCAAACATTTGATGGTAGCTGCTTCCCTGTGGGAGATAGTCTCTTTGACAAAATCGCATTATTAGGCGAAAGTAAGTTACAATTCAGTACCCTATCCTAAAGCTTGCTGTTAGGAGGGAATATGCAGCTTGCAGTGAAACCGCTTCCAGAGGGGAGTCTAATGAGGGTTAACATTTGATGGTAGCAGCTTTCCTGCGGGAGATACTCTCTTTTCCAAAATCGCATTATTAGGCGAAAGTAAGTTACAATTCAGTACCCTATCCTAAAGCTTGCTGTTAGGAGGGAATCTGCAGCTTGCAGTGAAAGCGCTTCCAGAGGGGAGTCTAATGAGGGCAAACATTTGATGGTAGCAGCTTCCCTGCGGGAGATAGTCTCTTTGCCAAAATCGCATTATTAGGCGAAAGTAAGTTACAATTCAGTACCCTATCCTAAAGCTTGCTGTTAGGAGGGAATCTGCAGCTTGCAGTGAAATCGCTTCCAGAGGGGAGTCTAATGAGGGCAAACATTTGATGGTAACAGCTTCCCTGCGGGAGATATTCTCTTTGCCAAAATCGCATTATTAGCAGCTTTTAAGTTACAATTCAGTACGCTATCCTAAAGCTTGCTGTTAGGAGGGAATCTGCAGCTTGCCGTGAAAGCGCTTCCAGAGGGGAGTCTAATGAGGGCAAACATTTGATGGTAGCAGCTTCCCTGCGGGAGATAGTCTCTTTGCCATAATCGCATTATTAGCCGCAGTGAAGTTACAATTCAGTACCCTATCCTAAAGCTTGCTGTTAGGAGGGAATCTGCAGCTTGCAGTGAAAGCGCTTCCAGAGGGGAGTCTAATGAGGGGAAACATTTGATGGTAGCATCTTCCCTGCGGGAGATACTCTCTTTGCCAAAATCGCCTTATTAGCCGCAGTTAAGTTACAATTCAGTACCCTATCCTAAAGCTTGCTGTTAGGAGGGAATCTGGAGCTTGCAGTGAAAGCGCTTCCAGAGGGGAGTCTAATGAGGGCAAACATTTGATGGTAGCAGCTTCCCTGCGGGAGATACTCTCTTTGCCAAAATCGCATTATTAGGCGAAAGTAACTTACAATTCAGTACCCTATCCTAAAGCTTGCTGTTAGGAGGGAATCTGCAGCTTGCAGTGAAAGCGCTTCCAGAGGGGAGTCTAATGAGGGCAATCATTTGATGGTAGCAGCTTCCCTGCGAGAGATATTCTCTTTTCCAAAATCGCATTATTAGGCGAAAGTAAGTTACAATTCAGTACCCTATCCTAAAGCTTGCTGTTAGGAGGGAATCTGCAGCTTGCAGTGAAAGCGCTTCCAGAGGGGAGTCTAATGAGGGCAAACATTTGATGGTAGCAGCTTCCCTGCGGGAGATAGTCTCTTTGCCAAAACCGCATTATTAGGCGAAAGTAAGTTACAATTCAGTACCCTATCCTAAAGCTTGCTGTTAGGAGGGAATCTGCAGCTTGCAGTGAAAGCGCTTCCAGAGGGGAGTCTAATGAGGGCAATCATTTGATGGTAGCAGCTTCCCTGCGGGAGATATTCTCTTTGCCAAAATCGCCTTATTAGCCACAATTAAGTTACAATTCAGTACCCTATCCTAAAGCTTGCTGTTAGGAGGGAATCTGCAGCTTGCAGTGAAAGCGCTTCCAGAGGGAAGTCTAATGAGGGCAAACATTTGATGGTAGCAGCTTCCCTGCGGGAGATACTCTCTTTGCCAAAATCGCATTATTAGGCGAAAGTAAGTTACAATTCAGTACCCTATCCTAAAGCTTGCTGTTAGGAGGGAATCTGCAGCTTGCAGTGAAAGCGCTTCCAGAGGGAAGTCTAATGAGGGCAAACATTTGATGGTAGCAGCTTCCCTGCGGGAGATACTCTCTTTGACAAAATCGCCTTTTTAGCCGCAGTTAAGTTACAATTCTGTACCCTATCCTAAAGCTTGCTGTTAGGAGGGAATCTGCAGATGCCGTGAAAGCGCTTCCAGAGGGGAGTCTAATGAGGGCAAACATTTGATGGTAGCAGCTTCCCTGTGGGAGATACTCTCTTTGCCAAAATCGCATTATTAGGCCAAAGTAAGTTACAATTCAGTACCCTATCCTAAAGCTTGCTGTTAGGAGGGAATCTGCAGCTTGCAGTGAAATCGATTCCAGAGGGGAGTCTAATGAGGGTTAACATTTGATGGTAGCAGCTTTCCTGCGGGAGATACTCTCTTTTCCAAAATCGCATTATTAGGCGAAAGTAAGTTACAATTCAGTACCCTATCCTAAAGCTTGCTGTTAGGAGGGAATCTGCAGCTTGCAGTGAAAGCGCTTCCAGAGGGGAGTCTAATGAGGGCAAACATTTGATGGTAGCAGCTTCCCTGCGGGAGATAGTCTCTTTGCCAAAACCGCATTATTAGGCGAAAGTAAGATACAATTCAGTACCCTATCCTAAAGCTTGCTTTTAGGAGGGAATCTGCAGCTTGCAGTGAAAGCGCTTCCAGAGGGGAGTCTAATGAGGGCAAACATTTGATGGTAGCAGCTTCCCTGCGGGAGATATTCTCTTTGCCAAAATCGCCTTATTAGCCGCAATTAAGTTACAATTCAGTACCCTATCCTAAAGCTTGCTGTTAGGAGGGAATCTGCAGCTTGCAGTGAAAGCGCTTCCAGAGGGAAGTCTAATGAGGGCAAACATTTGATGGTAGCAGCTTCCCTGCGGGAGATACTCTCTTTGCCAAAATCGCATTATTAGGCGAAAGTAAGTTACAATTCAGTACCCTATCCTAAAGCTTGCTGTTAGGAGGGAATCTGCAGCTTGCAGTGAAAGCGCTTCCAGAGGGGAGTCTAATGAGGGCAAACATTTGATGGTAGCAGCTTCCCTGCGGGAGATACTCTCTTTGACAAAATCGCCTTATTAGCCGCAGTTAAGTTACAATTCTGTAACCTATCCTAAAGCTTGCTGTTAGGAGGGAATCTGCAGCTTGCCGTGAAAGCGCTTCCAGAGGGAAGTCTAATGAGGGCAAACATTTGATGGTAGCAGCTTCCCTGTGGGAGATACTCTCTTTGCCAAAATCGCATTATTAGGCGAAAGTAAGTTCCAATTCTGTACCCTATCCTAAAGCTTGCTGTTAGGAGGGAATCTGCAGCTTGCAGTGACAGCGCTTCCAGAGGGGAGTCTAATGAGGGCAAACATTTGATGGTAACAGCTTCCCTGCGGGAGATATTCTCTTTGCCAATATCGCATTATTAGCAGCTTTTAAGTTACAATTCAGTACGCTATCCTAAAGCTTGCTGTTAGGAGGGAATCTGCAGCTTGCAGTGAAAGCGCTTCCAGAGGGGAGTCTAATGAGGGCAATCATTTGATGGTAGCAGCTTCCCTGCGGGAGATATTCTCTTTGCCAAAATCGCATTATTATGCGAAAGTAAGTTACACTTCAGTACCCTATCCTAAAGCTTGCTGTTAGGAGGGAATCTGCAGCTTGCAGTGAAAGCGCTTCCAGAGGGGAGTCTAATGAGGGCAAACATTTGATGGTAGCAGCTTCCCTGCGGGAGATAGTCTCTTTGCCAAAATCGCCTTATTAGGCGAAAGTAAGTTACAATTCAGTACCCTATCCTAAAGCTTGCTGTTAGGAGGGAATCTGCAGCTTGCAGTGAAAGCGCTTCCAGAGGGGAGTCTAATGAGGGCAAACATTTGATGGTAGCAGCTTCCCTGCGCGAGATACTCTCTTTGACACAATCGCCTTATTAGCCGCAGTTAAGATACAATTCAGTACCTTATCCTAAAGCTTGCTGTTAGGAGGGAATCTGCAGCTTGCAGTGAAAGCGCTTCCAGAGGGGAGTCTAATGAGGGCAAACATTTGATGGTAGCAGCTTCCCTGCGGGAGATATTCTCTTTGCAAATATCGCCTTTTTAGCCGCAGTTAAGTTACAATTCAGTACCCTATCCTAAAGCTTGCTGTTAGGAGGGAATCTGCAGCTTGCAGTGAAAGCGCTTCCAGAGGGGAGTCTAATGAGGGCAAACATTTGATGGTAGCAGCTCCCCTGCGGGAGATAGTCTCTTTGCCATAATCGCATTATTAGCCGCAGAGAAGTTACAATTCAGTACCCTATCCTAAAGCTTGCTGTTAGGAGGGAATCTGCAGCTTGCAGTGAAAGCGCTTCCAGAGGGGAGTCTAATGAGGGCAAACATTTGATGGTAGCAGCTTCCCTGCGGGAGATAGTCTCTTTGCCAAAATCGCCTTATTAGGCGAAAGTAAGTTACAATTCAGTACCCTATCCTAAAGCTTGCTGTTAGGAGGGAATCTGCAGCTTGCAGTGAAAGCGCTTCCAGAGGGGAGTCTAATGAGGGCAAACATTTGATGGTAGCAGCTTCCCTGCGGGAGATACTCTCTTTGCCAAAATCGCCTTATTAGCCGCAGTTAAGTTACAATTCAGTACCCTATCCTAAAGCTTGCTGTTAGGAGGGAATCTGCAGCTTGCAGTGAAAGCGCTTCCAGAGGGGAGTCTAATGAGGGCAAACATTTGATGGTAGCAGCTTCCCTTCGGGAGATATTCTCTTTGCCAATATCTCATTATTAGGCGAAAGTAAGTTACAATTCAGTACCCTATCCTAAAGCTTGCTGTTAGGAGGGAATCTGCAGCTTGCAGTGAAAGCGCTTCCAGAGGGGAGTCTAATGAGGGCAAATATTTGATGGTAGCAGCTTCCCTGCGGGAGATACTCTCTTTGCCAATATCGCCTTATCAGGCGAAAGTAAGTTACAATTCAGTACCCTATCCTAAAGCTTGCTGTTAGGAGGGAATCTGCAGATTGCAGTGAAAGCGCTTCCAGAGGGGAGTCTAATGAGGGCAAACATTTGATGGTAGCAGCTTCCCTGCGGGAGATATTCTCTTTGCAAATATCGCCTTTTTAGCCGCAGTTAAGTTACAATTCAGTACCCTATCCTAAAGCTTGCTGTTAGGAGGGAATCTGCAGCTTGCAGTGAAAGCGCTTCCAGAGGGGAGTCTAATGAGGGCAAACATTTGATGGTAGCAGCTCCCCTGCGGGAGATAGTCTCTTTGCCATAATCGCATTATTAGCCGCAGAGAAGTTACAATTCAGTACCCTATCCTAAAGCTTGCTGTTAGGAGGGAATCTGCAGCTTGCAGTGAAAGCGCTTCCAGAGGGGAGTCTAATGAGGGCAAACATTTGATGGTAGCAGCTTCCCTGCGGGAGATAGTCTCTTTGCCAAAACCGCATTATTAGGCGAAAGTAAGTTACAATTCAGTACCCTATCCTAAAGCTTGCTGTTAGGAGGGAATCTGCAGCTTGCAGTGAAAGCGCTTCCAGAGGGGAGTCTAATGAGGGCAAACATTTGATGGTAGCAGCTTCCCTGCGGGAGATAGTCTCTTTGCCAAAATCGCCTTATTAGCCACAATTAAGTTACAATTCAGTACCCTATCCTAAAGCTTGCTGTTAGGAGGGAATCTGCAGCTTGCAGTGAAAGCGCTTCCAGAGGGGAGTCTAATGAGGGCAAACATTTGATGGTAGCAGCTTCCCTGCGCGAGATACTCTCTTTGACACAATCGCCTTATTAGCCGCAGTTAAGATACAATTCAGTACCTTATCCTAAAGCTTGCTGTTAGGAGGGAATCTGCAGCTTGCAGTGAAAGCGCTTCCAGAGGGGAGTCTAATGAGGGCAAACATTTGATGGTAGCAGCTTCCCTGCGGGAGATATTCTCTTTGCAAATATCGCCTTTTTAGCCGCAGTTAAGTTACAATTCAGTACCCTATCCTAAAGCTTGCTGTTAGGAGGGAATCTGCAGCTTGCAGTGAAAGCGCTTCCAGAGGGGAGTCTAATGAGGGCAAACATTTGATGGTAGCAGCTCCCCTGCGGGAGATAGTCTCTTTGCCATAATCGCATTATTAGCCGCAGAGAAGTTACAATTCAGTACCCTATCCTAAAGCTTGCTGTTAGGAGGGAATCTGCAGCTTGCAGTGAAAGCGCTTCCAGAGGGGAGTCTAATGAGGGCAAACATTTGATGGTAGCAGCTTCCCTGCGGGAGATAGTCTCTTTGCCAAAATCGCCTTATTAGGCGAAAGTAACTTACAATTCAGTACCCTATCCTAAAGCTTGCTGTTAGGAGGGAATCTGCAGCTTGCAGTGAAAGCGCTTCCAGAGGGGAGTCTAATGAGGGCAAACATTTGATGATAGCAGCTTCCCTGCGGGAGATACTCTCTTTGCCAAAATCGCCTTATTAGCCGCAGTTAAGTTACAATTCAGTACCCTATCCTAAAGCTTGCTGTTAGGAGGGAATCTGCAGCTTGCAGTGAAAGCGCTTCCAGAGGGGAGTCTAATGAGGGCAAACATTTGATGGTAGCAGCTTCCCTTCGGGAGATATTCTCTTTGCCAGTATCTCATTATTAGGCGAAAGTAAGTTACAATTCAGTACCCTATCCTAAAGCTTGCTGTTAGGAGGGAATCTGCAGCTTGCAGTGAAAGCGCTTCCAGAGGGGAGTCTAATGAGGGCAAATATTTGATGGTAGCAGCTTCCCTGCGGGAGATACTCTCTTTGCCAATATCGCGTTATCAGGCGAAAGTAAGTTACAATTCAGTACCCTATCCTAAAGCTTGCTGTTAGGAGGGAATCTGCAGCTTGCAGTGAAAGCGCTTCCAGAGGGGAGTCTAATGAGGGCAAACATTTGATGGTAGCAGCTTCCCTGCGGGAGATAGTCTCTTTGCCAAAATCGCCTTATTAGGCGAAAGTAAGTTACAATTCAGTACCCTATCCTAAAGCTTGCTGTTAGGAGGGAATCTGGAGCTTGCAGTGAAAGCGCTTCCAGAGGGGAGTCTAATGAGGGCAAACATTTGATGGTAGCAGCTTCCCTGCGGGAGATACTCTCTTTGCCAAAATCGCATTATTAGGCGAAAGTAAGTTACAATTCAGTACCCTATCCTAAAGCTTGCTGTTAGGAGGGAATCTGCAGCTTGCAGTGAAAGCGCTTCCAGAGGGGAGTCTAATGAGGGCAAACATTTGATGGTAGCAGCTTCCCTGCGGGAGATACTCTCTTTGACAAAATCGCATTATTAGCCGCAGTGAAGTTACAATTCAGTACCCTATCCTAAAGCTTGCTGTTAGGAGGGAATCTGCAGCTTGCAGTGAAAGCGCTTCCAGAGGGGAGTCTAATGAGGGCAAACATTTGATGGTAGCAGCTTCCCTGCGGGAGATAGTCTCTTTGCCATAATCACCTTATTATGCGAAAGTAAGTTACAATTCAGTACCCTATCCTTAAGCTTGCTGTTAGGAGGGAATCTGGAGCTTGCAGTGAAAGCGCTTCCAGAGGGGAGTCTAATGAGGGCAAACATTTGATGGTAGCAGCTTCCCTGCGGGAGATAGTCTCTTTGCCAATATCTCATTATTAGGCGAAAGTAAGTTACAATTCAGTACCCTATCCTAAAGCTTGCTGTTAGGAGGGAATCTGCAGCTTGCAGTGAAAGCGCTTCCAGAGGGGAGTCTAATGAGGGCAAATATTTGATGGTAGCAGCTTCCCTGCGGGAGATACTCTCTTTGACAATATCGCCATATTAGGCGAAAGTAAGTTACAATTCAGTACCCTATCCTAAAGCTTGCTGTTAGGAGGGAATCTGCAGCTTGCAGTGAAAGCGCTTCCAGAGGGGAGTCTAATGAGGGCAAACATTTGATGGTAGCAGCTTCTCTGCGGGAGATAGTCTCTTTGCCAATATCTCATTATTAGGCGAAAGTAAGTTACAATTCAGTACCCTATCCTAAAGCTTGCTGTTAGGAGGGAATCTGCAGCTTGCAGTGAAAGCGCTTCCAGAGGGGAGTCTAATGAGGGCAAATATTTGATGGTAGCAGCTTCCCTGCGGAAGATACTCTCTTTGCCAATATCGCCTTATCAGGCGAAAGTAAGTTACAATTCAGTACCCTATCCTAAAGCTTGCTGTTAGGAGGGAATCTGCAGCTTGCAGTGAAAGCGCTTCCAGAGGGGAGTCTAATGAGGGCAATCATTTGAAGGTAGCAGCTTCCCTGCGAGAGATATTCTCTTTGCCAAAATCGCCTTATTAGCCGCAGTTAAGTTACAATTCAGTACCCTATCCTAAAGATTGCTGTTAGGAGGGAATCTGCAGCTTGCAGTGAAATCGCTTGCAGAGGGGAGTCTAATGAGGGCAAACATTTGATGGTAACAGCTTCCCTGCGGGAGATACTCTCTTTTCCAAAATCGCATTATTAGGCGAAAGTAAGATACAATTCAGTACCCTATCCTAAAGCTTGCTGTTAGGAGGGAATCTGCAGCTTGCAGTGAAAGCGCTTCCAGAGGGGAGTCTAATGAGGGCAAACATTTGATGGTAGCAGCTTCCCTGCGGGAGATATTCTCTTTGCCAAAATCGCCTTATTAGCCGCAGTTAAGTTACAATTCAGTACCCTATCCTAAAGCTTGCTGTTAGGAGGGAATCTGCAGCTTGCAGTGAAAGCGCTTCCAGAGGGGAGTCTAATGAGGGCAAACATTTGATGGTAACAGCTTCCCTGCGGGAGATATTCTCTTTGCCAAAATCGCCTTTTTATCCGCAGTTAAGATACAATTCAGTACCCTATCCTAAAGCTTGCTGTTAGGAGGGAATCTGCAGCTTGCAGTGAAAGCGCTTCCAGAAGGGAGTCTAATGAGGGCAAACACTTGATGGTAGCAGCTTCCCTGCGGGAGATACTCTCTTTGCCAAAATCGCAATATTATGCGAAAGTAAGTTACAATTCAGTACCCTATCCTAAAGCTTGCTGTTAGGAGGGAATCTGCAGCTTGCAGTGAAAGTGCTTCCAGAGGGGAGTCTAATGAGGGCAATCATTTGATGGTAGCAGCTTCCCTGCGAGAGATATTCTCTTTGCCAAAATCGCATTATTAGCTGCAGTTAAGTTACAATTCAGTACCCTATCCTAAAGCTTGCTGTTAGGAGGGAATCTGCAGCTTGCAGTGAAAGCGCTTCCAGAGGGGAGTCTAACGAGGGCAAATATTTGATGGTAACAGGTTCCCTGCGGGAGATAGTCTCTTTGCCAAAATCGCATTATTAGGCGAAAGTAAGTTACAATTCAGTACCCTATCCTAAAGCTTGCTGTTAGGAGGGAATCTGCAGCTTGCAGTGAAAGCGCTTCCAGAGGGGAGTCTAATGAGGGCAAACATTTGATGGTAGCAGCTTCCCTGCGGGAGATAGTCTCTTTGCCAAATTCGCATTATTAGGCGAAAGTAAGTTACAATTCAGTACCCTATCCTAAAGCTTGCTGTTAGGAGGGAATCTGCAGCTTGCAGTGAAAGCGCTTCCAGAGGGGAGTCTAACGAGGGCAAACACTTGATGGTAGCAGCTTCCCGGCGGGAGATACTCTCTTTGCTAAAAACGCATTATTAGGCGAAAGTAAGCTACAATTCAGTACCCTATCCTAAAGCTTGCTGTTAGGAGGGAATCTGCAGCTTGCAGTGAAAGTGCTTCAAGAGAGGAATCTAACGAGAGCCAGCATTTGATGGTAGCCGTTTCCCTGCGGGAGATACTCTCTTTTCCAAAATCGCCTTATTAGCCGCAGTTAAGATACAATTCAGTACCCTATCCTAAAGATTGCTGTTAGGAGGGAATCTGCAGCTTGCCGTGAAATCGCTTCCAGAGGGGAGTCTAATGAGGGCAAATATTTGATGGTAGCAGCTTCCCTGCGGGAGATAGTCTCTTTGCCAAAATCGCATTATTAGGCGAAAGTAAGTTACAATTCAGTACCCTATCCTAAAGCTAGCTGTTAGGAGGGAATCTGCAGCTTGCAGTGAAAGCACTTCCAGAGGGGAGTCTAATGAGGGCAAACATTTGATGGTAGCAGCTTCCCTGCGGGAGATACTCTTTTTGCCAAAATCGCCTTATTAGTCGCAGTTAAGATACAATTCAGTACCCTATCCTAAAGCTTGCTGTTAGGAGGGAATCTGCAGCTTGCAGTGAAAGTGCTTCAAGAGAGGAATCTAACGAGAGCCAGCATTTGATGGTAGCAGCTTTCCTGCGGGAGATACTCTCTTTTCCAAAATCGCATTATTAGGCGAAAGTAAGTTACAATTCAGTACCCTATCCTAAAGCTTGCTGTTAGGAGGGAATCTGCAGCTTGCAGTGAAAGCGCTTCCAGAGGGGAGTCTAATGAGGGCAAACATTTGATGGTAGCAGCTTCCCTGCGGGAGATACTCTCTTTGCTAAAAACACATTATTAGGCGAAAGTAAGTTACAATTCAGTACCCTATCCTAAAGCTTGCTGTTAGGAGGGAATCTGCAGCTTGCAGAGAAAGCCCTTCCAGAGGGGAGTCTAACGAGGGCAAACTTTTGATGGTACCAGCTTCCCTGCGCGAAGCAAGCTGCAGATTCCCTCCTAACAGCAAGCTGTAGGATAGGATACTGAATTGTATCTTACTTTCGCCTAAAAATGCGATTTTGGAAAAGAGAGAATCTCCCACAGGGAAGCTGCTACCATGAAGCATTTTCCCTCATTAGACTCCCCTCTGGAAGCGCTTTCACTGCAAGCTGCAGATTCCCTCCTAACAGCAAGCTTTAGGATAGGGTACTGAATTGTAACTTACTTTCGCCTAATAATGCGATTTTGGCAAAGAGAGTATCTCCCGCAGGGCAGCTGCTACCATCAAGTGTTTGCCCTAATTAGACTCCCCTCTGGAAGCGCTTTCACTGCAAGCTGCAGATTCCCTCCTAACAGCAAGCTGTAGGACAGTGTACTGAATTGTAACTTTAATGCGGCTAATAATGCGATTTTGGAAAAGAGAGTATCTCCCGCAGGGAAGCTGCTACCATCAAATGTTTGCCCTCATTAGACTCCCCTCTGGAAGCGCTTTCACGGCAAGCTGCAGATTCCCTCCTAACAGCAAGCTTTAGGATAGGGTACTGAATTGTATCTTACTTTCGCCTAATAATGCGATTTTGGCAAAGAGACTATCTCCCGCAGGGAAGCTGCTACCATCAAGTGTTTGCCCTCATTAGACTCCCCTCTGGAAGCGCTTTCACTGCAAGCTGCAGATTCCCTCCTAACAGGAAGCTGTAGGATAGGGTACTGAATTGTAACTTAACTGCGGCTTAGAATGCTATTTTGGAAAAGAGAGTATCTCCCGCAGGGAAGCTGCTACCATCAAATGTTTGCCCTCATTAGACTCCCCTCTGGAAGCGCTTTCACTGCAATCTGCAGATTCCCTCCTAACAGCAAGCTTTAGGATAGGGTACTGAATTGTAACTTACTTTCGCCTAATAATGCGATTATGGCAAAGAGAGTATCTCCCGCAGGGAAGCTGCTACCATCAAATGTTTGCCCTCATTAGACTCCCCTCTGGAAGCGCTTTCACTGCAAGCTGCAGATTCCCTCCTAACAGCAAGCTTTAGGATAGGGTACTGAATTGTAACTTAATAGCGGCTAAAAAGGCGATTTTGGCAAAGAGAGTATCTCCCGCAGGGAAGCTGCTACCATCAAATGTTTGCCCTCATTAGACTCCCCTCTGGAAGCGCTTTCACTGCAAGCTGCAGATTCCCTCCTAACAGCAAGCTTTAGGATAGGGTACTGAATTGTAACTTACTTTCGCCTAATAATGCGATTTTGGCAAAGAGAGTATCTCCCGCAGGGAAGCTGCTACCATCAAATGTTTGCCCTCATTAGACTCCCCTCTGGAAGAGCTTTCACTGCAAGCTGCAGATTCCCTCCTAACAGCAATCTTTAGGGTAGGGTACTGAATTGTAACTTTCTTTCGCCTAATAATGCGATTTTGGCAAAGAGAGTATCTCCCGCAGGGAAGCTGCTACCATCAAATGTTTGCCCTCATTAGACTCCCCTCTGGAAGCGCTTTCACTGCAAGCTGCAGATTCCCTCCTAACAGCAAGCTTTAGGATAGGGTACTGAATTGTAACTTAACTGCGGCTAATAAGACGATTTTGGCAAAGAGAGTATCTCCCGCAGGAAAGCTGCTACCATCAAATGTTTGCCCTCATTAGACTCCCCTCTGGAAGCGCTTTCACTGCAAGCTGCAGATTCCCTCGTAACAGCAAGCTTTAGGATAGGGTACTGAATTGTAACTTACTTTCGCCTAATAATGTGATTTTGGCAAAGAGAGTATCTCCCGCAGGGAAGCTGCTACCATCAAATGTTTGCCCTCATTAGACTCCCCTCTGGAAGCGCTTTCACTGCAAGCTGCAGATTCCCTCCTAACAGCAAGCTTTAGGATAGGGTACTGAATTGTAACTTACTTTCACCTAATAATGCGATTTTGGCAAAGAGAGTATCTCCCGCAGGGAAGCTGCTACCAGCAAGTGTTTGCCCTCATTAGACTCCCCTCTGGAAGCGCTTGCACTGCAAGCTGCAGATTCCCTCCTAACAGCAAGCTTTAGGATAGGGTACTGAATTGTAACTTACTTTCGCCTAAAAATGCGATTTTGGAAAAGAGAGTATCTCCCGCAGGGAAGCTGCTACCATCAAATGTTTGCCCTCATTAGACTCCCCTCTGGAAGCGCTTTCACTGCAAGCTGCAGATTCCCTCCTAACAGCAAGCTTTAGGATAGGGTACTGAATTGTATCTTACTTTCGCCTAATAATGCGATTTTGGAAAAGAGAATATCTCCCGCAGGGAAGCTGCTACCATCAAATGTTTGCCCTCATTAGACTCCCCTCTGGAAGCGCTTTCACTGCAAGCTGCAGATTCCCTCCTAACAGCAAGCTTTAGGATAGGGTACTGAATTGTAACTTACTTTCGCCTAATAATGCGATTTTGGAAAAGAGAGTATCTCCCACAGGGAAGCTGCTACCATCAAATGTTTGCCCTCGTTAGACTCCCCTCTGGAAGCACTTTCACTGCAAGCTGCAGATTCCCTCCTAACAGCAAGCTTTAGGAGAGGGTACTGAATTGTATCTTAAATGCGGCTAATAATGCGATTTTGGCAAAGAGAGTATCTCCCGCAGGGAAGCTGCTACCATCAAATGCTGGCTCTCGTTAGAGTCCTCTCTTGAAGCACTTTCACTGCAAGCTGCAGATTCCCTCCTAACAGCAAGCTTTAGGATAGGGTACTGAATTGTAACTTACTTTCGCCTAATAAAGCGATTTTGGCAAAGAGAGTATCTCCCGTAGGGAAGCTGCTACCATCAAATGTTTGCCCTCATTAGACTTGCCTCTGGAAGCGCTTTCACTGCAAGCTGCAGATTCCCCTGGTGGAGCTTGAGGCCATTCCCTCTTGTCCTGTCCCCTGTCACTTGGGAGAAATGGCCATCATCCTCCTCTCTACAATTTCCTTTCAGGTAATTGTAGAGAGCAATGAAGTCTCCCCTCAGCCTCCTTTTCTCCAGACTAAACAACCCCAGTCCTCTCAGCTGTTTCTCATAAGGCCATGTGTGTACATAAAAAAGCTCTGACTTTTTTGAGAGGAACTAGGAGCACTACAGACAGGCAGAGGATTATAAAAAGGGGCAGAGACTAGCACAGAGATTCAGAAACAGCAAGAGGAGCAAAGGGGAGTATCAACAGAATGAGGAACACAGATTGGGAGAAAGATGGAAAAGGAGAAAAAAAGTATGGACAGAGAACTGATACTGAAGACTGGGGGAAAAAAGAGAGAGAAAAGAGCACAGATAAATTAAAGAGTAGGGGTATAGCGATACCTGGGAACAGTAATTGTAGCAGCACAATAAATGAAAGGAACAAAAAAGTCCAGGTCTAAAATGTTCGTTACCTAGCTCCATCATTGTCACAACTAGCAATGTTGCAGTGACAGCACGCATACTGTTATTTCTTGTAAGGATGCTTTCAGACACATAGTAGTGTTGTTCTAGCTGAGAATGTAAGGCAGAGTTAATAAAACACAGCTGCTCCCCAGGCACTCTTTATACCTGTGAGGGCTTCACCACACCCCAGTCACAGGTGGTGGGTGGGAAGGGCCAGGGGGTATATAAGCTACAGGCCTTGCCTCTGGAGGTCATTTAGGTTGTGGTTTATCCTTGAGGTTAGAGTTTTGCTGCTGTTTCAATTCATTATATATTTTAGGCTAGTTGGGTAAGTGGTGTTTTTTGGCTTTTTTTTTTGATTTTTTTTTTTTCTGATCCTCTAAAGAAGCAGAGGCATCTGTTGGAGGAGGTATGAGCTTTGGAAGAGTCCAGGCAAAGCAGCACATACAGCTGTAACTATGGGGCTTTTTTGTCAGTAATTTTTGATTGGGTGTTGGAGGGGGCAAGATGTTTTAATGGTTTGTTTTCCTTCTTTGTTTTTTTTCTGGGTGCTTTGCCTCGGGTTTTTAGTTACGGGATGATTTGTTGTTGTTCCTCATTCTGTGTGGCATGATGTATTGGCCCTAGGGGCTCTGCAGTTTGTAATGGGCATCTTGTGGGTGATAATAACCTGGAATGAGCCTTGTTGGCCTGTGGTAGGAAGTTGAGTCTGTGGGTTGGTGGAAGATAGAAGGGGCCAGGGGAGCCTTGGGAAGGGCTCAGGAGCTCAGCTCCCAAGGAACAGCAACACAGAAGGGTCAGGGGGGTTAAAATATAGGACAGGTTCTGTTAAGAAGGAGCAGGGTTCCTTCTCTGATACTTCAGGGGTAGAAAAGGGCTTTAATGGTTTGGGGAAAGGGAGATGGGTTCATCAGTCTTTCTTGGGTCAGTTTGGTGGTCAGATGCAAGTGCCATTCAGGTGTCTGTTGTTCTAGTCTCTCTGTAGCCAACGAGGTAACGATGAGGTTGAGACACAAGTTGAAAAGCATTAGTTACCCTAAGAAATGTAATCTCTAGGGCTGTGAGATCTCTGCTCCCTTATACCTTCTACTTATTGTGTTCCTCAACTAACTTCTTTGCATCCATCCTGTCTCCATCCATCTGAATGTCCAGAGAAGAGTACTGTAGCTGGTGAGGGGGCTGGTGAATAAGCCTTATGAGGAGTGGCTGAGAGAGCTGGGGGTGTTTAGCCTGGAGAAGAGGAGGCTGAGGGGAGACCTCATTGCTGAAAGGAGGTTGTGGAGATAAGGGAGCTGGCCACCTCTCCAAAGTGACAGGGGACAGGACAAGAGGGAATAGCCTCAAGCTCTGCCAGGGAAGGTTCAGGCTGTACATCAGGAAAAAATATTTCACTGAAAGGGTTATTAGGGATGGGCAAAGGCTGCCCAAGGAGGTGGTAGAGTCACCTTCCCTGGAGGTGTTTAAAGGACGGGTGGCCGAAGTGCTGAGGGACGTGGTTTAGTGATTGATAGGAATGGTTGGACTCAATGATCCAATGGGTCTTTTCCAACCGGGTGATCCTATGAATATCAGAGACCTTGCTACTTAAACATATGGACTCACTGCCTATCTACAGTGCAGGATTCTGCCCCTTGTTTCCCTTGCATTTCTCAGGGAAGAGATTGGATATTGTTTTGGCTCGTAACAGTTAGCAGCTGAGCAACTCTTTTTCATCTGGTCTGTGGGCACACAAGCCTCACTTATTTAGTAGAGTTTTGGATTTTTCCTGAACTTACCAGTGAGGTTTGCTTTGTTATTGCTTACAGCGGTTGTTACCTTGTCCCTGTTATCCATTGTGTTTTTTTACGGTCATTGAGTTTCCAATTTAGGTCTTAGAGCAGTCAAATCCCACTGTTGCGAGTTTTTCATTGGCTGACTGCCTCTGTAATTCCAGTCTCCATTGCTGTGTGGTGAGTGTCCTGTGTTTTTATGTCTTCTGTGTTAATAATCTTTACTGGGTTTTGATAAGAATATTCTTTTTCAAGTTCTTCTCGTTTACTCCTGTGACTAAAGTCTGGTAACTTCCTAGAATTAGGATCTCCATGGCTCATCTTTCTTTTGTCCTGGGTATCACCACTACTGGTCCTACAACTTAAGTGCTGAGGAGGAGAGGAGAAGCAAGCAGACAGCAGAGAATTTTGGGGTGCCGGTGAGGTAGTCAGGCTTTTTCTCATCATTGTAGGGCTGATGGTGAGGAGGAAGTTGAGTATGTCTAGAAGAGCAAAGTGTTCTTTGGCAACATAGTATTTACTTTTGGTTTGGCAGGCACTGTGTGGGCCACCTTGGGAATGGGAAGAGCATTTGAGATGAGCTGGGTAGTAGGGAGAAGGAGCATGGGGCAGACTTCTCACAGGTGTGAGTAATTCTCTTAATTTAATTACCCTGGGTGATAACAGCTGCAGCATCTGACATAAGAACTGCTGTGGAGCAAGTGAGTGGAAGAACATGGCAGTTAGGCAGAGCAAGTTGTCATGTAAGGTGCTGACATTGATCAGTGCAATGCTGGCTGTTGGCACTATTTTAGTTTTCTCATTGGTTTTCTTACAGATGGCCAAGTGGAACCTGGCAACTGTAGGATCATCCCAGGGAGCTGATGCTCTTGGAGTTTTTTCTGCTGAGGAAGCCTCCTGGTGGTCTGAAAGCTAAGTTGAGGGACGGGGGCAGGGGTGGGGTGTGACAGAGGGGAGAAGGCTGGGGATGGCAGGGTGGAGTTTTAAAAGTAGCCTAGGGGAGAGGGCTGTGCAGGAAATGTCCCCTTTGGGCATGGAGAGCAGGAGGGTGTTACTTCTCAGCCCAAAGCTAGCATGTTCCAGGTAGGGCCGTTCCAGCTTGTCTGTGCTGTGTGCTTTATATTCTGTTTCTCTTTCATGTTTCTTAAGCCTTGATGTCCCCTTTGCTTTAAAGGAATGCAGCATATGACTTGAGCAGCATCTCGAGGGTCTTGAATGCCTGTACTCATGGGTACAATGCCAATTAGGCACTGTTCTTCTTGCATCATAACCTAAGTGTGGATTGGCTTCACATTTTCAAAGTTTCTAGTCAGCCATCTTTTCCTGTGACCTTGCAGACTGTGTTGGTGACCACAATCGCTAGTCTTATATTTTCAAGGATCCCTGTAGGCCTAAGATTTCTTCCATGCATCTTGTGTCTTTAGACATTTAAAAGGTGATCCTCTCACGTACATCATCCCAGTCTTGGCCACATACCATTGTAATGAGGGATCAAGGCATGCCGGACATGCCTTGAGCACCATATCTAGGGTCCTGAATGCTTGTACCCATCAATGCACTGTCGATTGGGCACTGCTTTTCTTGCATCGTGCTCCTAAAGCCGGGATCGTTCTCGTGTTTTGGCACTGTGTTTTTCTCCTTGTTTTCCTTGCAGATGCTGAAGAGGAACCCAGTGACTGCAGGATTATTTCTGTTAGCTGATGTGATTTGAGCTGCTTTGGCCAAGGACAGCTTCATTCGTGGCCCTCTGAAAGCTAAGTTGAGGGACCAGATTTGGGAAGCGGGAGGCGGGTTGGGGATAGCAGGGAGGGGTTTTGAAGGTAGCCTAGGCTGTGCAGGGAGAGTCCTCTTTGGGCAGGTGAAGGCAGAGGGGCGTACTTCTCAGCCCAAACCCTGAATGGGCAGGGCAGTTCCAGCCTGTATCTGTTATCTAGTTTGTGTA
This sequence comes from Phaenicophaeus curvirostris, assembly GCF_032191515.1. Taxonomy (NCBI): domain Eukaryota; kingdom Metazoa; phylum Chordata; class Aves; order Cuculiformes; family Cuculidae; genus Phaenicophaeus; species Phaenicophaeus curvirostris. The sequence continues at coordinate 98,451 of NW_027206855.1, forward strand.
GTCACTGTGCTGTGTCTGAAATTTTCTGCAGGTCTTGATGTCCTCTTTTGTACTCGAGGCATGCCGGATGTGCCTTGGGCACCATGTCTAGGGTCCCAAATGCTCGTACTGATCAAAGCAGTGTCGATGGGGCACTGCTTTTCTTTCTTCACATTTTTAAAGCGTGGATCGCTCTTGTGTTTTGGAAGCATCCGGTCAGTTGTCTTCTGCTGCAGCCTTGCAGCCGGCCTTATTATCCAGGATAGTTAGTCTTCCGTTTTGTTGGATCCCTGTTCTGGGATTTGTTCCATCCATCCTCTGCATCTTTAGGACTTTAAAAGGGTTTCTTGCCCGTTCATCTTGCCAGTTGCAGCCACATCTCTTTGGAACCATCTTTGCTTTTCCAGGGCTATCGTAGGTTCTTCCTCAGAGCCCTGTCCATTGCCTTGCCCATTGGCAAGCGTGGTCCAAGAGTCCTCCATGTTGCTGCAAATCTTCTTTTGTCCTCGGTTCACGACATCGGTCTTGTGTGTTAGTGTTCCGTGTGTATTTGTGTCCAGTTCAAGCTGCTCTGCCTGGTGCACGGAGGAGGTGATAAGAGTCAGCCAAGGTATAGCGGCCCGGTTCTTAATGTTTTAATGTGACTAGACCATGCAGTCTAGGGGCATCCATTACTTTGGAGAGCTAGCAGCCCTAAGTGTGGTAGTTTCTGCTAGTCTCTGAAACCATGGAGGGGATGCAGAGAAGTACTGTAGGGAAGCTGCTATGATCAAATTCTGGCTTTTGTTAGAGTCTTCTCTGGAAGCGCCTTCACTGCAAGCTGCAGAAGAATGTCTAACAGAACGGTTTAGTATAGGGTACTGAATTGTGACTTACTTTCGCCTAATAAGGCGATTTGGGAAAAGAGAGTGTCTCCCGCAGGGAAGATGCTAGCATGGAATGCTGCTGTTTCTGAATGTCTTCTCTTAGAGTGCTTTCAGTGCAAAGCAAGGCTTGTAGAATGTTCAGTCTCGGCTTGTGTACAGTAACATCAGAATGGCGGTTAAAGTGTCACTTTGAAATTTCATACCGTTCAGCACAAGGACTGCGGGGAATCTGCTACAATCAAATGCTGGCTCTCAGTAGAGTCTTCTCCGGAAGTGCTTTCACTTCAAGCTGGTTAAGCTCGACTAACAGAACGTTTAATATAAGGTACTGAGTTGAGACTGAACTGCACCTCCGCCCCCTGCGGCCCTGCTCTTACCCCCTGCGGCCCTGCTCTTACCCCCTGCGGCCCTGCTCTTACCCCCTGCGGCCCTGCTCTTACCCCCTGCGGCCCTGCTCTTACCCCCTGCGGCCCTGCTCTTACCCCCTGCGGCCCTGCTCTTACCCCCTGCGGCCCTGCTCTTACCCTTGTCCGGTATTTTCCGCACTTGCCTGGCCCAATTTGGGCCCCTCCCGGCCCGACTTGGGCCCTTGTCCCGTGTTCTCCGCCCTTGTCCGCCCCTCTGTGCCCTTGTCCCGTGTTCTCCGCCCTTGTCCCCCCCTCTGTGGCCTTGTCCCGTGTTCTCCACACTTGTCCGACCCTCTTTCCCCTTGTCCCGTGTTCTCCGCACTTGTCCGCCCCTCTGTGGCCTTGTCCCGTATTATCCGCACTTGTCCGCCCCTCTGGGCCCTTGTCCGCCCCTCTGGGCCCTTGTCCGCCCCTCTGGGCCCTTGTCCGCCCCTCTGTGGCCTTGTCCCGTATTATCCGCACTTGCCCGCCCCTCTTTGCCCTGGCCCGCCCCTCTTTGCCCTGGCCCGCCCCTCTTTGCCCTGGCCCGCCCCTCTTTGCCCTGGCCCGCCCCTCTTTGCCCTGGCCCGCCCCTCTTTGCCCTGGCCCGCCCCTCTTTGCCCTGGCCCGCCCCTCTTTGCCCTGGCCCGCCCCTCTTTGCCCTGGCCCGCCCCTCTTTGCCCTGGCCCGCCCCTCTTTGCCCTGGCCCGCCCCTCTTTGCCCTGGCCCGCCCCTCTTTGCCCTGGCCCGCCCCTCTTTGCCCTGGCCCGCCCCTCTTTGCCCTGGCCCGCCCCTCTTTGCCCTGGCCCGCCCCTCTTTGCCCTGGCCCGCCCCTCTTTGCCCTGGCCCGCCCCTCTTTGCCCTGGCCCGCCCCTCTTTGCCCTGGCCCGCCCCTCTTTGCCCTGGCCCGCCCCTCTTTGCCCTGGCCCGCCCCTCTTTGCCCTGGCCCGCCCCTCTTTGCCCTGGCCCGCCCCTCTTTGCCCTGGCCCGCCCCTCTTTGCCCTGGCCCGCCCCTCTTTGCCCTGGCCCGCCCCTCTTTGCCCTGGCCCGCCCCTCTTTGCCCTGGCCCGCCCCTCTTTGCCCTGGCCCGCCCCTCTTTGCCCTGGCCCGCCCCTCTTTGCCCTGGCCCGCCCCTCTTTGCCCTGGCCCGCCCCTCTTTGCCCTGGCCCGCCCCTCTTTGCCCTTTTCCTGTATTCCCCTCACTTCTCCGCCCGTGTTTTCCCTTGTCCACCCCAAGAATCACAGAATTACAGAATAACCAGGTTGGAGGAGACCCACCGGATCACCGAGTCCAACCGTTCCTACGAAACACTAAACCATATCCCTCAGCACCTCGTCCACCCGTGCCTTAAACACCTCCAGGGAAGGTGACTTAACCACCTCCCTGGGCAGCCTGTTCCAGTGCCCAATGACCCTTTCTGTAAAGAATTTTTTCCTAACGTCTAGCCTAAACCTCCCCTGGCGGAGCTTGAGGCCATTCCCTCTTGTCCTTTCCCCTGTCACTTGGGAGAAGAGGCCAGCACCCTCCTCTCTACAACGTCCTTTCAGGTAGTTGTAGAGAGCAATGAGGTCACCCCTCAGCCTCCTTTTCTCCAGGCTAAACAACCCCAGCTCTCTCAGCCGCTCTTCATGAGGCCTGTTCTCCAGCCCTTTCACCAGCTTTGTTGCTCTTCTCTGGACTCTCTCCAGAGCCTCAACATCCTTCTTGTGGTGAGGGGCCCAGAACTGAACACAGTATTTGAGGAGCGGTCTCACCAGTGCCGAGTACAGAGGGAGGATAACCTCCCTGGACCTGCTGGTCACGCCGTTTCTGATACAAGCCAAGATGCCATTGGCCTTCTTGGCCACCTGGGCACACTGCTGGCTCATATTCAGTCGGCTGTCAACCAACACCCCCAGGTCCCTCTCCTCCAGGCAGCTTTCTAGACAGACTTCTCCCAGTCTGTAGCACTGCATAGGGTTGTTGTGCCCCAAGTGCAGGACCCGGCATTTGGCCTTGTTAAACCTCATGCCATTGGACTCTGCCCAGCGGTCCTGCCTGTTCAGATCCCTTTGCAGAGCCTCCCGACCCTCCAGCAGATCGACACTTCCACCCAGCTTAGTGTCGTCCGCAAACTTGCTAAGGGTGCACTCGATGCCTTCATCCAGATCATTGATGAAGACATTGAACAGGGCTGGACCCAGCACTGAGCCCTGGGGAACCCCACTTGTCACCGGCCTCCAGCTGGATTTCACACCATTTACCACCACTCTCTGGGCCCGGCCATCCAACCAGTTTTCCACCCAGGAGAGTGTGCGCCTGTCCAGCCCAGAGGCTGACAGTTTCTCAAGCAGAACGCTGTGAGAAACTGTGTCAAAGGCTTTGCTGAAGTCCAGGAAGACCACATCCACAGCCTTTTCCTCATCCAGCAGCCGGGTCACTTTGTCATAGAAGGCGATCAGGTTAGTCTGGCAAGACCTGCCTTTTGTGAACCTGTCTGGACTGGGCCTGATCAACCGGTTCTCTTGCATGTGCTTCATGATAGCACCCGTCTCGGCCCTTGTCCGCCCCTCTCGGCCCTTGTCCGCCCCTCTCGGCCCTTGTCCGCCCCTCTCGGCCCTTGTCTCGTATTCTCCGCCCTTGTCCCGTATTCTCGGCCCTTGTCCGCCCCTCTCGGCCCTTGTCCCGTATTCTCCGCCCTTGTCCCGTATTCTCCGCCCTTGTCCCGTATTCTCCGCCCTTGTCCCGTATTCTCCGCCCTTGTCCCGTATTCTCCGCCCTTGTCCCGTATTCTCCGCCCTTGTCCCGTATTCTCCGCCCTTGTCCCGTATTCTCCGCCCTTGTCCCGTATTCTCCGCCCTTGTCCCGTATTCTCCGCCCTTGTCCCGTATTCTCCGCCCTTGTCCCGTATTCTCCGCCCTTGTCCCGTATTCTCCGCCCTTGTCCCGTATTCTCCGCCCTTGTCCCGTATTCTCCGCCCTTGTCCCGTATTCTCCGCCCTTGTCCCGTATTCTCCGCCCTTGTCCCGTATTCTCCGCCCTTGTCCCGTATTCTCCGCCCTTGTCCGCCCCTCTCGGCCCTTGTCCGCCCCTCTCGGCCCTTGTCCGCCCCTCTCGGCCCTTGTCCGCCCCTCTCGGCCCTTGTCCGCCCCTCTCGGCCCTTGTCCGCCCCTCTCGGCCCTTGTCCGCCCCTCTCGGCCCTTGTCCGCCCCTCTCGGCCCTTGTCCGCCCCTCTCGGCCCTTGTCCGCCCCTCTCGGCCCTTGTCCGCCCCTCTCGGCCCTTGTCCGCCCCTCTCGGCCCTTGTCCGCCCCTCTCGGCCCTTGTCCCGTATTCTCCGCCCTTGTCCGCCCCTCTTTGCCCTTGTCCCGAATTCTCCGCACTTGTCCGCCCCTCTTTGCCCTTGTCCGCCCCTCTTTGCCCATGTCCGCCCCTCTTTGCCCTTGTCCGCCCCTCTTTGCCCTTGTCCGCCCCTCTTTGCCCTTGTCCGCCCCTCTTTGCCCTTGTCCGCCCCTCTTTGCCCTTGTCCGCCCCTCTTTGCCCTTGTCCGCCCCTCTTTGCCCTTGTCCGCCCCTCTTTGCCCTTGTCCGCCCCTCTTTGCCCTTGTCCGCCCCTCTTTGCCCTTGTCCGCCCCTCTTTGCCCTTGTCCGCCCCTCTTTGCCCTTGTCCGCCCCTCTTTGCCCTTGTCCGCCCCTCTTTGCCCTTGTCCGCCCCTCTTTGCCCTTGTCCGCCCCTCTTTGCCCTTGTCCGCCCCTCTTTGCCCTTGTCCGCCCCTCTTTGCCCTTGTCCGCCCCTCTTTGCCCTTGTCCGCCCCTCTTTGCCCTTGTCCGCCCCTCTTTGCCCTTGTCCGCCCCTCTTTGCCCTTGTCCGCCCCTCTTTGCCCTTGTCCGCCCCTCTTTGCCCTTGTCCGCCCCTCTTTGCCCTTGTCCGCCCCTCTTTGCCCTTGTCCGCCCCTCTTTGCCCTTGTCCGCCCCTCTTTGCCCTTGTCCGCCCCTCTTTGCCCTTGTCCGCCCCTCTTTGCCCTTGTCCGCCCCTCTTTGCCCTTGTCCGCCCCTCTTTGCCCTTGTCCGCCCCTCTTTGCCCTTGTCCGCCCCTCTTTGCCCTTGTCCGCCCCTCTTTGCCCTTGTCCGCCCCTCTTTGCCCTTGTCCGCCCCTCTTTGCCCTTGTCCGCCCCTCTTTGCCCTTGTCCGCCCCTCTTTGCCCTTGTCCGCCCCTCTTTGCCCTTGTCCGCCCCTCTTTGCCCTTGTCCGCCCCTCTTTGCCCTTGTCCGCCCCTCTTTGCCCTTGTCCGCCCCTCTTTGCCCTTGTCCGCCCCTCTTTGCCCTTGTCCGCCCCTCTTTGCCCTTGTCCGCCCCTCTTTGCCCTTGTCCGCCCCTCTTTGCCCTTGTCCGCCCCTCTTTGCCCTTGTCCGCCCCTCTTTGCCCTTGTCCGCCCCTCTTTGCCCTTGTCCGCCCCTCTTTGCCCTTGTCCGCCCCTCTTTGCCCTTGTCCGCCCCTCTTTGCCCTTGTCCGCCCCTCTTTGCCCTTGTCCGCCCCTCTTTGCCCTTGTCCGCCCCTCTTTGCCCTTGTCCGCCCCTCTTTGCCCTTGTCCGCCCCTCTTTGCCCTTGTCCGCCCCTCTTTGCCCTTGTCCGCCCCTCTTTGCCCTTGTCCGCCCCTCTTTGCCCTTGTCCGCCCCTCTTTGCCCTTGTCCGCCCCTCTTTGCCCTTGTCCGCCCCTCTTTGCCCTTGTCCGCCCCTCTTTGCCCTTGTCCGCCCCTCTTTGCCCTTGTCCGCCCCTCTTTGCCCTTGTCCGCCCCTCTTTGCCCTTGTCCGCCCCTCTTTGCCCTTGTCCGCCCCTCTTTGCCCTTGTCCGCCCCTCTTTGCCCTTGTCCGCCCCTCTTTGCCCTTGTCCGCCCCTCTTTGCCCTTGTCCGCCCCTCTTTGCCCTTGTCCGCCCCTCTTTGCCCTTGTCCGCCCCTCTTTGCCCTTGTCCGCCCCTCTTTGCCCTTGTCCGCCCCTCTTTGCCCTTGTCCGCCCCTCTTTGCCCTTGTCCGCCCCTCTTTGCCCTTGTCCGCCCCTCTTTGCCCTTGTCCGCCCCTCTTTGCCCTTGTCCGCCCCTCTTTGCCCTTGTCCGCCCCTCTTTGCCCTTGTCCGCCCCTCTTTGCCCTTGTCCGCCCCTCTTTGCCCTTGTCCGCCCCTCTTTGCCCTTGTCCGCCCCTCTTTGCCCTTGTCCGCCCCTCTTTGCCCTTGTCCGCCCCTCTTTGCCCTTGTCCGCCCCTCTTTGCCCTTGTCCGCCCCTCTTTGCCCTTGTCCGCCCCTCTTTGCCCTTGTCCGCCCCTCTTTGCCCTTGTCCGCCCCTCTTTGCCCTTGTCCGCCCCTCTTTGCCCTTGTCCGCCCCTCTTTGCCCTTGTCCGCCCCTCTTTGCCCTTGTCCGCCCCTCTTTGCCCTTGTCCGCCCCTCTTTGCCCTTGTCCGCCCCTCTTTGCCCTTGTCCGCCCCTCTTTGCCCTTGTCCGCCCCTCTTTGCCCTTGTCCGCCCCTCTTTGCCCTTGTCCGCCCCTCTTTGCCCTTGTCCGCCCCTCTTTGCCCTTGTCCGCCCCTCTTTGCCCTTGTCCGCCCCTCTTTGCCCTTGTCCGCCCCTCTTTGCCCTTGTCCGCCCCTCTTTGCCCTTGTCCGCCCCTCTTTGCCCTTGTCCGCCCCTCTTTGCCCTTGTCCGCCCCTCTTTGCCCTTGTCCGCCCCTCTTTGCCCTTGTCCGCCCCTCTTTGCCCTTGTCCGCCCCTCTTTGCCCTTGTCCGCCCCTCTTTGCCCTTGTCCGCCCCTCTTTGCCCTTGTCCGCCCCTCTTTGCCCTTGTCCGCCCCTCTTTGCCCTTGTCCGCCCCTCTTTGCCCTTGTCCGCCCCTCTTTGCCCTTGTCCGCCCCTCTTTGCCCTTGTCCGCCCCTCTTTGCCCTTGTCCGCCCCTCTTTGCCCTTGTCCGCCCCTCTTTGCCCTTGTCCGCCCCTCTTTGCCCTTGTCCGCCCCTCTTTGCCCTTGTCCGCCCCTCTTTGCCCTTGTCCGCCCCTCTTTGCCCTTGTCCGCCCCTCTTTGCCCTTGTCCGCCCCTCTTTGCCCTTGTCCGCCCCTCTTTGCCCTTGTCCGCCCCTCTTTGCCCTTGTCCGCCCCTCTTTGCCCTTGTCCGCCCCTCTTTGCCCTTGTCCGCCCCTCTTTGCCCTTGTCCGCCCCTCTTTGCCCTTGTCCGCCCCTCTTTGCCCTTGTCCGCCCCTCTTTGCCCTTGTCCGCCCCTCTTTGCCCTTGTCCGCCCCTCTTTGCCCTTGTCCGCCCCTCTTTGCCCTTGTCCGCCCCTCTTTGCCCTTGTCCGCCCCTCTTTGCCCTTGTCCGCCCCTCTTTGCCCTTGTCCCGTATTCTCCGCCCTTGTCCGCCCCTCTTTGCCCTTGTCCCGTATTCTCCGCCCTTGTCCGCCCCTCTTTGCCCTTGTCCCGTATTCTCCGCCCTTGTCCGCCCCTCTTTGCCCTTGTCCCGTATTCTCCGCCCTTGTCCGCCCCTCTTTGCCCTTGTCCCGTATTCTCCGCCCTTGTCCGCCCCTCTTTGCCCTTGTCCCGTATTCTCCGCCCTTGTCCGCCCCTCTTTGGCCTTGTCCCGTATTCTCCGCCCTTGTCCGCCCCTCTTTGCCCTTGTCCGCCCCCCTTTGCCCTTGTCCGCCCCTCTTTGCCCTTGTCCGCCCCTCTTTGCCCTTGTCCGCCCCTCTTTGCCCTTGTCCGCCCCTCTTTGCCCTTGTCCGCCCCTCTTTGCCCTTGTCCGCCCCTCTTTGCCCTTGTCCGCCCCTCTTTGCCCTTGTCCGCCCCTCTTTGCCCTTGTCCGCCCCTCTTTGCCCTTGTCCGCCCCTCTTTGCCCTTGTCCGCCCCTCTTTGCCCTTGTCCGCCCCTCTTTGCCCTTGTCCCGTATTCTCCGCCCTTGTCCGCCCCTCTTTGCCCTTGTCCCGTATTCTCCGCCCTTGTCCGCCCCTCTTTGCCCTTGTCCCGTATTCTCCGCCCTTGTCCGCCCCTCTTTGCCCTTGTCCCGTATTCTCCGCCCTTGTCCGCCCCTCTTTGCCCTTGTCCCGTATTCTCCGCCCTTGTCCGCCCCTCTTTGCCCTTGTCCCGTATTCTCCGCCCTTGTCCGCCCCTCTTTGGCCTTGTCCCGTATTCTCCGCCCTTGTCCGCCCCTCTTTGCCCTTGTCCGCCCCCCTTTGCCCTTGTCCGCCCCCCTTTGCCCTTGTCCGCCCCCCTTTGCCCTTGTCCGCCCCCCTTTGCCCTTGTCCGCCCCCCTTTGCCCTTGTCCGCCCCCCTTTGCCCTTGTCCGCCCCCCTTTGCCCTTGTCCGCCCCCCTTTGCCCTTGTCCGCCCCCCTTTGCCCTTGTCCGCCCCCCTTTGCCCTTGTCCGCCCCCCTTTGCCCTTGTCCGCCCCCCTTTGCCCTTGTCCGCCCCCCTTTGCCCTTGTCCGCCCCCCTTTGCCCTTGTCCGCCCCCCTTTGCCCTTGTCCGCCCCCCTTTGCCCTTGTCCGCCCCCCTTTGCCCTTGTCCCGTATTCTCCGCCCTTGTCCGCCCCTCTTTGCCCTTGTCCCGTATTCTCCGCCCTTGTCCGCCCCTCTCTGCCCTTGTCCCGTATTCTCCGCCCTTGTCCGCCCCTCTCTGCCCTTGTCCCGTATTCTCCGCCCTTGTCCGCCCCTCTTTGCCCTTGTCCCGTATTCTCCGCCCTTGTCCGCCCCTCTTTGCCCTTGTCCGCCCCTCTTTGCCCTTGTCCGCCCCTCTTTGCCCTTGTCCGCCCCTCTTTGCCCTTGTCCGCCCCTCTTTGCCCTTGTCCGCCCCTCTTTGCCCTTGTCCGCCCCTCTTTGCCCTTGTCCGCCCCTCTTTGCCCTTGTCCGCCCCTCTTTGCCCTTGTCCGCCCCTCTTTGCCCTTGTCCGCCCCTCTTTGCCCTTGTCCGCCCCTCTTTGCCCTTGTCCGCCCCTCTTTGCCCTTGTCCGCCCCTCTTTGCCCTTGTCCGCCCCTCTTTGCCCTTGTCCGCCCCTCTTTGCCCTTGTCCGCCCCTCTTTGCCCTTGTCCGCCCCTCTTTGCCCTTGTCCGCCCCTCTTTGCCCTTGTCCGCCCCTCTTTGCCCTTGTCCGCCCCTCTTTGCCCTTGTCCGCCCCTCTTTGCCCTTGTCCGCCCCTCTTTGCCCTTGTCCGCCCCTCTTTGCCCTTGTCCGCCCCTCTTTGCCCTTGTCCGCCCCTCTTTGCCCTTGTCCGCCCCTCTTTGCCCTTGTCCGCCCCTCTTTGCCCTTGTCCGCCCCTCTTTGCCCTTGTCCGCCCCTCTTTGCCCTTGTCCGCCCCTCTTTGCCCTTGTCCGCCCCTCTTTGCCCTTGTCCGCCCCTCTTTGCCCTTGTCCCGTATTCTCCGCACCTGTCCGCCCCTCTTTGCCCTTGTCCGCCCCTCTTTGCCCTTGTCCGCCCCTCTTTGCCCTTGTCCGCCCCTCTTTGCCCTTGTCCGCCCCTCTTTGCCCTTGTCCGCCCCTCTTTGCCCTTGTCCGCCCCTCTTTGCCCTTGTCCGCCCCTCTTTGCCCTTGTCCGCCCCTCTTTGCCCTTGTCCGCCCCTCTTTGCCCTTGTCCGCCCCTCTTTGCCCTTGTCCGCCCCTCTTTGCCCTTGTCCGCCCCTCTTTGCCCTTGTCCGCCCCTCTTTGCCCTTGTCCGCCCCTCTTTGCCCTTGTCCGCCCCTCTTTGCCCTTGTCCGCCCCTCTTTGCCCTTGTCCGCCCCTCTTTGCCCTTGTCCGCCCCTCTTTGCCCTTGTCCGCCCCTCTTTGCCCTTGTCCGCCCCTCTTTGCCCTTGTCCGCCCCTCTTTGCCCTTGTCCGCCCCTCTTTGCCCTTGTCCGCCCCTCTTTGCCCTTGTCCGCCCCTCTTTGCCCTTGTCCGCCCCTCTTTGCCCTTGTCCGCCCCTCTTTGCCCTTGTCCCGTATTCTCCGCCCTTGTCCGCCCCTCTTTGCCCTTGTCCCGTATTCTCCGCACCTGTCCGCCCCTCTTTGCCCTTGTCCGCCCCTCTTTGCCCTTGTCCGCCCCTCTTTGCCCTTGTCCGCCCCTCTTTGCCCTTGTCCGCCCCTCTTTGCCCTTGTCCGCCCCTCTTTGCCCTTGTCCGCCCCTCTTTGCCCTTGTCCGCCCCTCTTTGCCCTTGTCCGCCCCTCTTTGCCCTTGTCCGCCCCTCTTTGCCCTTGTCCGCCCCTCTTTGCCCTTGTCCGCCCCTCTTTGCCCTTGTCCGCCCCTCTTTGCCCTTGTCCGCCCCTCTTTGCCCTTGTCCGCCCCTCTTTGCCCTTGTCCGCCCCTCTTTGCCCTTGTCCGCCCCTCTTTGCCCTTGTCCGCCCCTCTTTGCCCTTGTCCGCCCCTCTTTGCCCTTGTCCGCCCCTCTTTGCCCTTGTCCGCCCCTCTTTGCCCTTGTCCGCCCCTCTTTGCCCTTGTCCGCCCCTCTTTGCCCTTGTCCGCCCCTCTTTGCCCTTGTCCGCCCCTCTTTGCCCTTGTCCGCCCCTCTTTGCCCTTGTCCGCCCCTCTTTGCCCTTGTCCGCCCCTCTTTGCCCTTGTCCCGTATTCTCCGCCCTTGTCCGCCCCTCTTTGCCCTTGTCCCGTATTCTCCGCACCTGTCCGCCCCTCTTTGCCCTTGTCCGCCCCTCTTTGCCCTTGTCCGCCCCTCTTTGCCCTTGTCCGCCCCTCTTTGCCCTTGTCCGCCCCTCTTTGCCCTTGTCCGCCCCTCTTTGCCCTTGTCCGCCCCTCTTTGCCCTTGTCCGCCCCTCTTTGCCCTTGTCCGCCCCTCTTTGCCCTTGTCCGCCCCTCTTTGCCCTTGTCCGCCCCTCTTTGCCCTTGTCCGCCCCTCTTTGCCCTTGTCCGCCCCTCTTTGCCCTTGTCCGCCCCTCTTTGCCCTTGTCCGCCCCTCTTTGCCCTTGTCCGCCCCTCTTTGCCCTTGTCCGCCCCTCTTTGCCCTTGTCCGCCCCTCTTTGCCCTTGTCCGCCCCTCTTTGCCCTTGTCCGCCCCTCTTTGCCCTTGTCCGCCCCTCTTTGCCCTTGTCCGCCCCTCTTTGCCCTTGTCCGCCCCTCTTTGCCCTTGTCCGCCCCTCTTTGCCCTTGTCCGCCCCTCTTTGCCCTTGTCCGCCCCTCTTTGCCCTTGTCCGCCCCTCTTTGCCCTTGTCCGCCCCTCTTTGCCCTTGTCCGCCCCTCTTTGCCCTTGTCCGCCCCTCTTTGCCCTTGTCCGCCCCTCTTTGCCCTTGTCCGCCCCTCTTTGCCCTTGTCCGCCCCTCTTTGCCCTTGTCCGCCCCTCTTTGCCCTTGTCCGCCCCTCTTTGCCCTTGTCCGCCCCTCTTTGCCCTTGTCCGCCCCTCTTTGCCCTTGTCCGCCCCTCTTTGCCCTTGTCCGCCCCTCTTTGCCCTTGTCCGCCCCTCTTTGCCCTTGTCCGCCCCTCTTTGCCCTTGTCCGCCCCTCTTTGCCCTTGTCCGCCCCTCTTTGCCCTTGTCCGCCCCTCTTTGCCCTTGTCCGCCCCTCTTTGCCCTTGTCCGCCCCTCTTTGCCGTTCTCCGCCCCTCTTTGCCGTTCTCCGCCCCTCTTTGCCGTTCTCCGCCCCTCTTTGCCGTTCTCCGCCCCTCTTTGCCGTTCTCCGCCCCTCTTTGCCGTTCTCCGCCCCTCTTTGCCGTTCTCCGCCCCTCTTTGCCGTTCTCCGCCCCTCTTTGCCGTTCTCCGCCCCTCTTTGCCGTTCTCCGCCCCTCTTTGCCCTTGTCCGCCCCTCTTTGCCCTTGTCCGCCCCTCTTTTCCCGTTGTCCGCCCCTCTTTTCCCGTTGTCCGCCCCTCTTTTCCCGTTGTCCGCCCCTCTTTTCCCGTTGCCCGCCCCTCTTTGCCGTTGCCCGCCCCTCTTTGCCCTTGTCCGCCCCTCTTTGCCCTTGTCCGCCCCTCTTTGCCCTTGTCCGCCCCTCTTTGCCCTTGTCCGCCCCTCTTTGCCCTTGTCCGCCCCTCTTTGCCCTTGTCCGCCCCTCTTTGCCCTTGTCCGCCCCTCTTTGCCCTTGTCCGCCCCTCTTTGCCCTTGTCCGCCCCTCTTTGCCCTTGTCCGCCCCTCTTTGCCCTTGTCCGCCCCTCTTTGCCCTTGTCCGCCCCTCTTTGCCCTTGTCCGCCCCTCTTTGCCCTTGTCCGCCCCTCTTTGCCCTTGTCCGCCCCTCTTTGCCCTTGTCCGCCCCTCTTTGCCCTTGTCCGCCCCTCTTTGCCCTTGTCCGCCCCTCTTTGCCCTTGTCCGCCCCTCTTTGCCCTTGTCCGCCCCTCTTTGCCCTTGTCCGCCCCTCTTTGCCCTTGTCCGCCCCTCTTTGCCCTTGTCCGCCCCTCTTTGCCCTTGTCCGCCCCTCTTTGCCCTTGTCCGCCCCTCTTTGCCCTTGTCCCGTATTCTCCGCCCTTGTCCGCCCCTCTTTGCCCTTGTCCCGTATTCTCCGCCCTTGTCCGCCCCTCTTTGCCCTTGTCCCGTATTCTCCGCCCTTGTCCGCACCTCTTTGCCCTTGTCCGCCCCTCTTTGCCCTTGTTCCGAATTCTCCGCCCTTGTCCGCCCCTCTTTGCCCTTGTCCCGTATTCTCCGCCCTTGTCCGCCCCTCTTTGCCCTTGTCCGCCCCTCTTTGCCCTTGTCCGCCCCTCTTTGCCCTTGTCCGCCCCTCTTTGCCCTTGTCCGCCCCTCTTTGCCCTTGTCCGCCCCTCTTTGCCCTTGTCCGCCCCTCTTTGCCCTTGTCCGCCCCTCTTTGCCCTTGTCCGCCCCTCTTTGCCCTTGTCCGCCCCTCTTTGCCCTTGTCCGCCCCTCTTTGCCCTTGTCCGCCCCTCTTTGCCCTTGTCCGCCCCTCTTTGCCCTTGTCCGCCCCTCTTTGCCCTTGTCCGCCCCTCTTTGCCCTTGTCCGCCCCTCTTTGCCCTTGTCCGCCCCTCTTTGCCCTTGTCCGCCCCTCTTTGCCCTTGTCCGCCCCTCTTTGCCCTTGTCCGCCCCTCTTTGCCCTTGTCCGCCCCTCTTTGCCCTTGTCCGCCCCTCTTTGCCCTTGTCCGCCCCTCTTTGCCCTTGTCCGCCCCTCTTTGCCCTTGTCCGCCCCTCTTTGCCCTTGTCCCGTATTCTCCGCCCTTGTCCGCCCCTCTTTGCCCTTGTCCCGTATTCTCCGCCCTTGTCCGCCCCTCTTTGCCCTTGTCCCGTATTCTCCGCCCTTGTCCGCACCTCTTTGCCCTTGTCCGCCCCTCTTTGCCCTTGTTCCGAATTCTCCGCCCTTGTCCGCCCCTCTTTGCCCTTGTCCGCCCCTCTTTGCCCTTGTCCCGTATTCTCTGCCCTTGTCCGCCCCTCTTTGCCCTTGTCCGCCCCTCTTTGCCCTTGTCCGCCCCTCTTTGCCCTTGTCCGCCCCTCTTTGCCCTTGTCCGCCCCTCTTTGCCCTTGTCCGCCCCTCTTTGCCCTTGTCCGCCCCTCTTTGCCCTTGTCCGCCCCTCTTTGCCCTTGTCCGCCCCTCTTTGCCCTTGTCCGCCCCTCTTTGCCCTTGTCCGCCCCTCTTTGCCCTTGTCCGCCCCTCTTTGCCCTTGTCCGCCCCTCTTTGCCCTTGTCCGCCCCTCTTTGCCCTTGTCCGCCCCTCTTTGCACTTGTCCTCCCCCTTTGCTCTTGTCCCCCCCTCTTTGCCCTTGTCCCGTATTCTCAGCCCTTGTCCGCCCCTCTTTGCCCTTGTCCGCCCCTCTTTGCCCTTGTCCGCCCCTCTTTGCCCTTGTCCGCCCCTCTTTGCCCTTGTCCGCCCCTCTTTGCCCTTGTCCGCCCCTCTTTGCCCTTGTCCGCCCCTCTTTGCCCTTGTCCGCCCCTCTTTGCCCTTGTCCGCCCCTCTTTGCCCTTGTCCGCCCCTCTTTGCCCTTGTCCGCCCCTCTTTGCCCTTGTCCGCCCCTCTTTGCCCTTGTCCGCCCCTCTTTGCCCTTGTCCGCCCCTCTTTGCCCTTGTCCGCCCCTCTTTGCCCTTGTCCTCCCCCTTTGCTCTTGTCCCCCCCTCTTTGCCCTTGTCCCGTATTCTCAGCCCTTGTCCGCCCCTCTTTGCCCTTGTCCGCCCCTCTTTGCCCTTGTCCGCCCCTCTTTGCCCTTGTCCGCCCCTCTTTGCCCTTGTCCGCCCCTCTTTGCCCTTGTCCGCCCCTCTTTGCCCTTGTCCGCCCCTCTTTGCCCTTGTCCGCCCCTCTTTGCCCTTGTCCGCCCCTCTTTGCCCTTGTCCGCCCCTCTTTGCCCTTGTCCGCCCCTCTTTGCCCTTGTCCGCCCCTCTTTGCCCTTGTCCGCCCCTCTTTGCCCTTGTCCGCCCCTCTTTGCCCTTGTCCGCCCCTCTTTGCCCTTGTCCGCCCCTCTTTGCCCTTGTCCGCCCCTCTTTGCCCTTGTCCGCCCCTCTTTGCCCTTGTCCGCCCCTCTTTGCCCTTGTCCGCCCCTCTTTGCCCTTGTCCGCCCCTCTTTGCCCTTGTCCGCCCCTCTTTGCCCTTGTCCGCCCCTCTTTGCCCTTGTCCGCCCCTCTTTGCCCTTGTCCGCCCCTCTTTGCCCTTGTCCGCCCCTCTTTGCCCTTGTCCGCCCCTCTTTGCCCTTGTCCGCCCCTCTTTGCCCTTGTCCGCCCCTCTTTGCCCTTGTCCGCCCCTCTTTGCCCTTGTCCGCCCCTCTTTGCCCTTGTCCGCCCCTCTTTGCCCTTGTCCGCCCCTCTTTGCCCTTGTCCGCCCCTCTTTGCCCTTGTCCGCCCCTCTTTGCCCTTGTCCGCCCCTCTTTGCCCTTGTCCGCCCCTCTTTGCCCTTGTCCCATATTCTCCGCCCTTGTCCGCCCCTCTTTGCCCTTGTCCGCCCCTCTTTGCCCTTGTCCGCCCCTCTTTGCCCTTGTCCGCCCCTCTTTGCCCTTGTTCCGAATTCTCCGCCCTTGTCCGCCCCTCTTTGCCCTTGTCCGCCCCTCTTTGCCCTTGTCCGCCCCTCTTTGCCCTTGTCCGCCCCTCTTTGCCCTTGTCCGCCCCTCTTTGCCCTTGTCCGCCCCTCTTTGCCCTTGTCCGCCCCTCTTTGCCCTTGTCCGCCCCTCTTTGCCCTTGTCCGCCCCTCTTTGCCCTTGTCCGCCCCTCTTTGCCCTTGTCCGCCCCTCTTTGCCCTTGTCCCGAATTCTCCGCCCTTGTCCGCCCCTCTTTGCCCTTGTCCGCCCCTCTTTGCCCTTGTCCCATATTCTCCGCCCTTGTCCGCCCCTCTTTGCCCTTGTCCGCCCCTCTTTGCCCTTGTCCGCCCCTCTTTGCCCTTGTCCGCCCCTCTTTGCCCTTGTCCGCCCCTCTTTGCCCTTGTCCGCCCCTCTCTGCCCTTGTCCGCCCCTCTTTGCCCTTGTTCCGAATTCTCCGCCCTTGTCCGCCCCTCTTTGCCCTTGTCCGCCCCTCTTTGCCCTTGTCCGCCCCTCTTTGCCCTTGTCCGCCCCTCTTTGCCCTTGTCCGCCCCTCTTTGCCCTTGTCCGCCCCTCTTTGCCCTTGTCCGCCCCTCTTTGCCCTTGTCCGCCCCTCTTTGCCCTTGTCCGCCCCTCTTTGCCCTTGTCCGCCCCTCTTTGCCCTTGTCCGCCCCTCTTTGCCCTTGTCCGCCCCTCTTTGCCCTTGTCCGCCCCTCTTTGCCCTTGTCCGCCCCTCTTTGCCCTTGTCCGCCCCTCTTTGCCCTTGTCCGCCCCTCTTTGCCCTTGTCCGCCCCTCTTTGCCCTTGTCCGCCCCTCTTTGCCCTTGTCCGCCCCTCTTTGCCCTTGTCCCGTATTCTCCGCCCTTGTCCGCCCCTCTTTGCCCTTGTCCGCCCCTCTTTGCCCTTGTCCGCCCCTCTTTGCCCTTGTCCGCCCCTCTTTGCCCTTGTCCGCCCCTCTTTGCCCTTGTCCGCCCCTCTTTGCCCTTGTCCGCCCCTCTTTGCCCTTGTCCGCCCCTCTTTGCCCTTGTCCGCCCCTCTTTGCCCTTGTCCGCCCCTCTTTGCCCTTGTCCGCCCCTCTTTGCCCTTGTCCGCCCCTCTTTGCCCTTGTCCGCCCCTCTTTGCCCTTGTCCGCCCCTCTTTGCCCTTGTCCGCCCCTCTTTGCCCTTGTCCGCCCCTCTTTGCCCTTGTCCGCCCCTCTTTGCCCTTGTCCGCCCCTCTTTGCCCTTGTCCGCCCCTCTTTGCCCTTGTCCGCCCCTCTTTGCCCTTGTCCGCCCCTCTTTGCCCTTGTCCCGTATTCTCCGCCCTTGTCCGCCCCTCTTTGCCCTTGTCCCGTATTCTCCGCCCTTGTCCGCCCCTCTTTGCCCTTGTCCGCCCCTCTTTGCCCTTGTCCGCCCCTCTTTGCCCTTGTCCGCCCCTCTTTGCCCTTGTCCGCCCCTCTTTGCCCTTGTCCGCCCCTCTTTGCCCTTGTCCGCCCCTCTTTGCCCTTGTTCCGAATTCTCCGCCCTTGTCCGCCCCTCTTTGCCCTTGTCCGCCCCTCTTTGCCCTTGTCCGCCCCTCTTTGCCCTTGTCCGCCCCTCTTTGCCCTTGTCCGCCCCTCTTTGCCCTTGTCCGCCCCTCTTTGCCCTTGTCCGCCCCTCTTTGCCCTTGTCCGCCCCTCTTTGCCCTTGTCCGCCCCTCTTTGCCCTTGTCCGCCCCTCTTTGCCCTTGTCCGCCCCTCTTTGCCCTTGTCCGCCCCTCTTTGCCCTTGTCCGCCCCTCTTTGCCCTTGTCCGCCCCTCTTTGCCCTTGTCCGCCCCTCTTTGCCCTTGTCCGCCCCTCTTTGCCCTTGTCCGCCCCTCTTTGCCCTTGTCCGCCCCCTCTTTGCCCTTGTCCGCCCCTCTTTGCCCTTGTCCCGTATTCTCCGCCCTTGTCCGCCCCTCTTTGCCCTTGTCCCGTATTCTCCGCCCTTGTCCGCCCCTCTTTGCCCTTGTCCGCCCCTCTTTGCCCTTGTCCGCCCCTCTTTGCCCTTGTCCGCCCCTCTTTGCCCTTGTCCGCCCCTCTTTGCCCTTGTCCGCCCCTCTTTGCCCTTGTCCGCCCCTCTTTGCCCTTGTTCCGAATTCTCCGCCCTTGTCCGCCCCTCTTTGCCCTTGTCCGCCCCTCTTTGCCCTTGTCCGCCCCTCTTTGCCCTTGTCCGCCCCTCTTTGCCCTTGTCCGCCCCTCTTTGCCCTTGTCCGCCCCTCTTTGCCCTTGTCCGCCCCTCTTTGCCCTTGTCCGCCCCTCTTTGCCCTTGTCCGCCCCTCTTTGCCCTTGTCCGCCCCTCTTTGCCCTTGTCCGCCCCTCTTTGCCCTTGTCCGCCCCTCTTTGCCCTTGTCCGCCCCTCTTTGCCCTTGTCCCGTATTCTCCGCCCTTGTCCGCCCCTCTTTGCCCTTGTCCGCCCCTCTTTGCCTTGTTCCGAATTCTCCGCCCTTGTCCGCCCCTCTTTGCCCTTGTCCGCCCCTCTTTGCCCTTGTCCGCCCCTCTTTGCCCTTGTCCGCCCCTCTTTGCCCTTGTCCGCCCCTCTTTGCCCTTGTCCGCCCCTCTTTGCCCTTGTCCGCCCCTCTTTGCCCTTGTCCGCCCCTCTTTGCCCTTGTCCGCCCCTCTTTGCCCTTGTCCGCCCCTCTTTGCCCTTGTCCGCCCCTCTTTGCCCTTGTCCGCCCCTCTTTGCCCTTGTCCGCCCCTCTTTGCCCTTGTCCGCCCCTCTTTGCCCTTGTCCGCCCCTCTTTGCCCTTGTCCGCCCCTCTTTGCCCTTGTCCCGAATTCTCCGCCCTTGTCCGCCCCTCTTTGCCCTTGTCCGCCCCTCTTTGCCCTTGTCCGCCCCTCTTTGCCCTTGTCCGCCCCTCTTTGCCCTTGTCCGCCCCTCTTTGCCCTTGTCCGCCCCTCTTTGCCCTTGTCCGCCCCTCTTTGCCCTTGTCCGCCCCTCTTTGCCCTTGTCCGCCCCTCTTTGCCCTTGTCCGCCCCTCTTTGCCCTTGTCCGCCCCTCTTTGCCCTTGTCCGCCCCTCTTTGCCCTTGTCCGCCCCTCTTTGCCCTTGTCCGCCCCTCTTTGCCCTTGTCCGCCCCTCTTTGCCCTTGTCCGCCCCTCTTTGCCCTTGTCCGCCCCTCTTTGCCCTTGTCCGCCCCTCTTTGCCCTTGTCCGCCCCTCTTTGCCCTTGTCCGCCCCTCTTTGCCCTTGTCCGCCCCTCTTTGCCCTTGTCCGCCCCTCTTTGCCCTTGTCCGCCCCTCTTTGCCCTTGTCCGCCCCTCTTTGCCCTTGTCCGCCCCTCTTTGCCCTTGTCCGCCCCTCTTTGCCCTTGTCCCGTATTCTCCGCCCTTGTCCGCCCCTCTTTGCCCTTGTCCGCCCCTCTTTGCCCTTGTCCGCCCCTCTTTGCCCTTGTCCGCCCCTCTTTGCCCTTGTCCGCCCCTCTTTGCCCTTGTCCGCCCCTCTTTGCCCTTGTCCGCCCCTCTTTGCCCTTGTCCGCCCCTCTTTGCCCTTGTCCGCCCCTCTTTGCCCTTGTCCGCCCCTCTTTGCCCTTGTCCGCCCCTCTTTGCCCTTGTCCGCCCCTCTTTGCCCTTGTCCGCCCCTCTTTGCCCTTGTCCGCCCCTCTTTGCCCTTGTCCGCCCCTCTTTGCCCTTGTCCGCCCCTCTTTGCCCTTGTCCGCCCCTCTTTGCCCTTGTCCGCCCCTCTTTGCCCTTGTCCGCCCCTCTTTGCCCTTGTCCGCCCCTCTTTGCCCTTGTCCGCCCCTCTTTGCCCTTGTCCCGTATTCTCCGCCCTTGTCCGCCCCTCTTTGCCCTTGTCCGCCCCTCTTTGCCCTTGTCCGCCCCTCTTTGCCCTTGTCCGCCCCTCTTTGCCCTTGTCCGCCCCTCTTTGCCCTTGTCCGCCCCTCTTTGCCCTTGTCCGCCCCTCTTTGCCCTTGTCCGCCCCTCTTTGCCCTTGTCCGCCCCTCTTTGCCCTTGTCCGCCCCTCTTTGCCCTTGTCCGCCCCTCTTTGCCCTTGTCCGCCCCTCTTTGCCCTTGTCCGCCCCTCTTTGCCCTTGTCCGCCCCTCTTTGCCCTTGTCCGCCCCTCTTTGCCCTTGTCCTGTATTCTCCGCCCTTGTCCGCCCCTCTTTGCCCTTGTCCGCCCCTCTTTGCCCTTGTCCGCCCCTCTTTGCCCTTGTCCTGTATTCTCCGCCCTTGTCCGCCCCTCTTTGCCCGTGTCCGCCCCTCTTTGCCCGTGTCCGCCCCTCTTTGCCCGTGTCCGCCCCTCTTTGCCCGTGTCCGCCCCTCTTTGCCCGTGTCCGCCCCTCTTTGCCCGTGTCCGCCCCTCTTTGCCCTTGTCCCGTATTCTCCGCCCGTGTCCGCCCCTCTTTGCCCTTGTCCCGTATTCTCCGCCCTTGTCCGCCCCTCTTTGCCCTTGTCCGCCCCTCTTTGCCCTTGTCCGCCCCTCTTTGCCCTTGTCCGCCCCTCTTTGCCCTTGTCCGCCCCTCTTTGCCCTTGTCCGCCCCTCTTTGCCCTTGTCCGCCCCTCTTTGCCCTTGTCCGCCCCTCTTTGCCCTTGTCCGCCCCTCTTTGCCCTTGTCCGCCCCTCTTTGCCCTTGTCCGCCCCTCTTTGCCCTTGTCCGCCCCTCTTTGCCCTTGTCCGCCCCTCTTTGCCCTTGTCCGCCCCTCTTTGCCCTTGTCCGCCCCTCTTTGCCCTTGTCCGCCCCTCTTTGCCCTTGTCCGCCCCTCTTTGCCCTTGTCCGCCCCTCTTTGCCATTGTCCGCCCCTCTTTGCCCTTGTCCCGTATTCTCCGCCCTTGTCCGCACCTCTTTGCCCTTGTCCCGTATTCTCCGCCCTTGTCCGACCCCTCTTTGCCCTTGTCCCGTATTCTCCGCCCTTGTCCGCCCCTCTTTGCCCTTGTCCCGTATTCTCCGCCCTTGTCCGCCCCTCTTTGCCCTTGTCCCGTATTCTCCGCCCTTGTCCGCCCCTCTTTGCCCTTGTCCCGTATTCTCCGCCCTTGTCCCGTATTCTCCGCCCTTGTCCGCCCCTCTTTGCCCTTGTCCGCCCCTCTTTGCCCTTGTCCGCCCCTCTTTGCCCTTGTCCGCCCCTCTTTGCCCTTGTCCGCCCCTCTTTGCCCTTGTCCGCCCCTCTTTGCCCTTGTCCGCCCCTCTTTGCCCTTGTCCGCCCCTCTTTGCCCTTGTCCGCCCCTCTTTGCCCTTGTCCGCCCCTCTTTGCCCTTGTCCGCCCCTCTTTGCCCTTGTCCGCCCCTCTTTGCCCTTGTCCGCCCCTCTTTGCCCTTGTCCGCCCCTCTTTGCCCTTGTCCGCCCCTCTTTGCCCTTGTCCGCCCCTCTTTGCCCTTGTCCGCCCCTCTTTGCCCTTGTCCGCCCCTCTTTGCCCTTGTCCGCCCCTCTTTGCCCTTGTCCGCCCCTCTTTGCCCTTGTCCGCCCCTCTTTGCCCTTGTCCGCCCCTCTTTGCCCTTGTCCGCCCCTCTTTGCCCTTGTCCGCCCCTCTTTGCCCTTGTCCGCCCCTCTTTGCCCTTGTCCGCCCCTCTTTGCCCTTGTCCGCCCCTCTTTGCCCTTGTCCGCCCCTCTTTGCCCTTGTCCGCCCCTCTTTGCCCTTGTCCCGTATTCTCCGCCCTTGTCCGCCCCTCTTTGCCCTTGTCCCGTATTCTCCGCCCTTGTCCGCCCCTCTTTGCCCTTGTCCCGTATTCTCCGCCCTTGTCCGCCCCTCTTTGCCCTTGTCCCGTATTCTCCGCCCTTGTCCGCCCCTCTTTGCCCTTGTCCCGTATTCTCCGCCCTTGTCCGCCCCTCTTTGCCCTTGTCCCGTATTCTCCGCCCTTGTCCGCCCCTCTTTGCCCTTGTCCGCCCCCTTTGCCCTTGTCCGCCCCTCTTTGCCTTTGTCCGCCCCTCTTTGCCCTTGTCCGCCCCTCTTTGCCCTTGTCCGCCCCTCTTTGCCCTTGTCCGCCCCTCTTTGCCCTTGTCCGCCCCTCTTTGCCCTTGTCCGCCCCTCTTTGCCCTTGTCCCGCCCCTCTTTGCCCTTGTCCGCCCCTCTTTGCCCTTGTCCGCCCCTCTTTGCCCTTGTCCGCCCCTCTTTGCCCTTGTCCGCCCCTCTTTGCCCTTGTCCGCCCCTCTTTGCCCTTGTCCGCCCCTCTTTGCCCTTGTCCGCCCCTCTTTGCCCTTGTCCGCCCCTCTTTGCCCTTGTCCGCCCCCTCTTTGCCCTTGTCCCGTATTCTCCGCCCTTGTCCGCCCCTCTTTGCCCTTGTCCCGTATTCTCCGCCCTTGTCCGCCCCTCTTTGCCCTTGTCCGCCCCTCTTTGCCCTTGTCCGCCCCTCTTTGCCCTTGTCCCGTATTCTCCGCCCTTGTCCGCCCCTCTTTGCCCTTGTCCCGTATTCTCCGCCCTTGTCCGCCCCTCTTTGCCCTTGTCCGCCCCTCTTTGCCCTTGTCCGCCCCTCTTTGCCCTTGTCCGCCCCTCTTTGCCCTTGTCCGCCCCTCTTTGCCCTTGTCCGCCCCTCTTTGCCCTTGTCCGCCCCTCTTTGCCCTTGTCCGCCCCTCTTTGCCCTTGTCCGCCCCTCTTTGCCCTTGTCCGCCCCTCTTTGCCCTTGTCCGCCCCTCTTTGCCCTTGTCCGCCCCTCTTTGCCCTTGTCCGCCCCTCTTGCCCTTGTCCGCCCCCTTTGCCCTTGTCCGCCCCTCTTTGCCCTTGTCCGCCCCTCTTTGCCCTTGTCCGCCCCTCTTTGCCCTTGTCCGCCCCTCTTTGCCCTTGTCCGCCCCTCTTTGCCCTTGTCCGCCCCTCTTTGCCCTTGTCCCGTATTCTCCGCCCTTGTCCGCCCCTCTTTGCCCTTGTCCCGTATTCTCCGCCCTTGTCCGCCCCTCTTTGCCCTTGTCCCGTATTCTCCGCCCTTGTCCGCCCCTCTTTGCCCTTGTCCCGTATTCTCCGCCCTTGTCCGCCCCTCTTTGCCCTTGTCCGCCCCTCTTTGCCCTTGTCCGCCCCTCTTTGCCCTTGTCCGCCCCTCTTTGCCCTTGTCCGCCCCTCTTTGCCCTTGTCCGCCCCTCTTTGCCCTTGTCCGCCCCTCTTTGCCCTTGTCCGCCCCTCTTTGCCCTTGTCCGCCCCTCTTTGCCCTTGTCCGCCCCTCTTTGCCCTTGTCCGCCCCTCTTTGCCCTTGTCCGCCCCTCTTTGCCCTTGTCCGCCCCTCTTTGCCCTTGTCCGCCCCTCTTTGCCCTTGTCCGCCCCTCTTTGCCCTTGTCCGCCCCTCTTTGCCCTTGTCCGCCCCTCTTTGCCCTTGTCCGCCCCTCTTTGCCCTTGTCCGCCCCTCTTTGCCCTTGTCCGCCCCTCTTTGCCCTTGTCCGCCCCTCTTTGCCCTTGTCCGCCCCTCTTTGCCCTTGTCTGCCCCTCTTTGCCCTTGTCCCGTATTCTCCGCCCTTGTCTGCCCCTCTTTGCCCTTGTCCCGTATTCTCCGCCCTTGTCCGCCCCTCTTTGCCCTTGTCCCGTATTCTCCGCCCTTGTCCGCCCCTCTTTGCCCTTGTCCGCCCCTCTTTGCCCTTGTCCGCCCCTCTTTGCCCTTGTCCGCCCCTCTTTGCCCTTGTCCGCCCCTCTTTGCCCTTGTCCGCCCCTCTTTGCCCTTGTCCGCCCCTCTTTGCCCTTGTCCGCCCCTCTTTGCCCTTGTCCGCCCCTCTTTGCCCTTGTCCGCCCCTCTTTGCCCTTGTCCGCCCCTCTTTGCCCTTGTCCCGTATTCTCCGCCCTTGTCCGCACCTCTTTGCCCTTGTCCCGGATTCTCCGCCCTTGTCCGCCCCTCTTTGCCCTTGTCCGCCCCTCTTTGCCCTTGTCCGCCCCTCTTTGCCCTTGTCCGCCCCTCTTTGCCCTTGTCCGCCCCTCTTTGCCCTTGTCCGCCCCTCTTTGCCCTTGTCCGCCCCTCTTTGCCCTTGTCCGCCCCTCTTTGCCCTTGTCCGCCCCTCTTTGCCCTTGTCCGCCCCTCTTTGGCCTTGTCCGCCCCTCTTTGGCCTTGTCCGCCCCTCTTTGGCCTTGTCCGCCCCTCTTTGCCCTTGTCCGCCCCTCTTTGCCCTTGTCCGCCCCTCTTTGCCCTTGTCCGCCCCTCTTTGCCCTTGTCCGCCCCTCTTTGCCCTTGTCCGCCCCTCTTTGGCCTTGTCCGCCCCTCTTTGGCCTTGTCCGCCCCTCTTTGGCCTTGTCCGCCCCTCTTTGGCCTTGTCCCGTATTCTCCGCTCTTGTCTGCCCCTCTTTGCCCTTGTCCCGTATTCTCCGCCCTTGTCCGCCCCTCTTTGCCCTTGTCCCGTATTCTCCGCCCTTGTCCGCCCCTCTTTGCCCTTGTCCCGTATTCTCCGCCCTTGTCCGCCCCTCTTTGCCCTTGTCCGCCCCTCTTTGCCCTTGTCCGCCCCTCTTTGCCCTTGTCCGCCCCTCTTTGCCCTTGTCCGCCCCTCTTTGCCCTTGTCCGCCCCTCTTTGCCCTTGTCCGCCCCTCTTTGCCCTTGTCCGCCCCTCTTTGCCCTTGTCCGCCCCTCTTTGCCCTTGTCCGCCCCTCTTTGCCCTTGTCCGCCCCTCTTTGCCCTTGTCCGCCCCTCTTTGCCCTTGTCCGCCCCTCTTTGCCCTTGTCCGCCCCTCTTTGCCCTTGTCCGCCCCTCTTTGCCCTTGTCCCGTATTCTCCGCCCTTGTCCGCCCCTCTTTGCCCTTGTCCCGTATTCTCCGCCCTTGTCCGCCCCTCTTTGCCCTTGTCCGCCCCTCTTTGCCCTTGTCCGCCCCTCTTTGCCCTTGTCCGCCCCTCTTTGCCCTTGTCCGCCCCTCTTTGCCCTTGTCCGCCCCTCTTTGCCCTTGTCCCGTATTCTCCGCCCTTGTCCGCCCCTCTTTGCCCTTGTCCCGTATTCTCCGCCCTTGTCCGCCCCTCTTTGCCCTTGTCCCGTGTTCTCCGCCCTTGTCCGCCCCTCTTTGCCCTTGTCCCGTATTCTCCGCCCTTGTCCGCCCCTCTTTGCCCTTGTCCGCCCCTCTTTGCCCTTGTCCGCCCCTCTTTGCCCTTGTCCGCCCCTCTTTGCCCTTGTCCGCCCCTCTTTGCCCTTGTCCGCCCCTCTTTGCCCTTGTCCGCCCCTCTTTGCCCTTGTCCGCCCCTCTTTGCCCTTGTCCGCCCCTCTTTGCCCTTGTCCGCCCCTCTTTGCCCTTGTCCGCCCCTCTTTGCCCTTGTCCCGTATTCTCAGCCCTTGTCCGCCCCTCTTTGCCCTTGTCCCGTATTCTCAGCCCTTGTCCGCCCCTCTTTGCCCTTGTCCGCCCCTCTTTGCCCTTGTCCGCCCCTCTTTGCCCTTGTCCCGTATTCTCAGCCCTTGTCCGCCCCTCTTTGCCCTTGTCCCGTATTCTCAGCCCTTGTCCGCCCCTCTTTGCCCTTGTCTGCCCCTCTTTGCCCTTGTCCGCCCCTCTTTGCCCTTGTCCGCCCCTCTTTGCCCTTGTCCGCCCCTCTTTGCCCTTGTCCGCCCCTCTTTGCCCTTGTCCGCCCCTCTTTGCCCTTGTCCGCCCCTCTTTGCCCTTGTCCGCCCCTCTTTGCCCTTGTCCGCCCCTCTTTGCCCTTGTCCGCCCCTCTTTGCCCTTGTCCCGTATTCTCAGCCCTTGTCCGCCCCTCTTTGCCCTTGTCCGCCCCTCTTTGCCCTTGTCCGCCCCTCTTTGCCCTTGTCCGCCCCTCTTTGCCCTTGTCCGCCCCTCTTTGCCCTTGTCCGCCCCTCTTTGCACTTGTCCCGTATTCTCCGCCCTTGTCCGCCCCTCTTTGCCCTTGTCCCGTATTCTCCGCCCTTGTCCGCCCCTCTTTGCCCTTGTCCCGTATTCTCCGCACTTGTCCTCCCCTCTTTGCCCTTGTCCCTTATTCTCCGCCCTTGTCCCTTATTCTCCGCCCTTGTCCGCCCCTCTTTGCCCTTGTCCGCCCCTCTTTGCCCTTGTCCGCCCCTCTTTGCCCTTGTCCGCCCCTCTTTGCCCTTGTCCGCCCCTCTTTGCCCTTGTCCGCCCCTCTTTGCCCTTGTCCGCCCCTCTTTGCCCTTGTCCGCCCCTCTTTGCCCTTGTCCGCCCCTCTTTGCCCTTGTCCGCCCCTCTTTGCCCTTGTCCGCCCCTCTTTGCCCTTGTCCGCCCCTCTTTGCCCTTGTCCGCCCCTCTTTGCCCTTGTCCGCCCCTCTTTGCCCTTGTCCGCCCCTCTTTGCCCTTGTCCGCTCTTCTTTGCCCTTGTCCCGTATTCCCCGCCCTTGTCCGCCCCTCTTTGCCCTTGTCCCGTATTCTCCGCCCTTGTCCGCCCCTCTTTGCCCTTGTCCCGTATTCTCCGCCCTTGTCCGCCCCTCTTTGCCCTTGTCCCGTATTCTCCGCCCTTGTCCGCCCCTCTTTGCCCTTGTCCCGTATTCTCCGCTTTTGTCCGCCCCTCTTTGCCCTTGTCCGCCCCTTTGCCCTTGTCCGCCCCTCTTTGCCCTTGTCCGCCCCTCTTTGCCCTTGTCCGCCCCTCTTTGCCCTTGTCCGCCCCTCTTTGCCCTTGTCCGCCCCTCTTTGCCCTTGTCCGCCCCTCTTTGCCCTTGTCCGCCCCTCTTTGCCCTTGTCCGCCCCTCTTTGCCCTTGTCCGCCCCTCTTTGCCCTTGTCCGCCCCTCTTTGCCCTTGTCCGCCCCTCTTTGCCCTTGTCCGCCCCTCTTTGCCCTTGTCCGCCCCTCTTTGCCCTTGTCCGCCCCTCTTTGCCCTTGTCCGCCCCTCTTTGCCCTTGTCCGCCCCTCTTTGCCCTTGTCCGCCCCTCTTTGCCCTTGTCCGCCCCTCTTTGCCCTTGTCCCGTATTCTCCGCCCTTGTCCGCCCCTCTTTGCCCTTGTCCCGTATTCTCCGCCCTTGTCCGCCCCTCTTTGCCCTTGTCCCGTATTCTCCGCCCTTGTCCGCCCCTCTTTGCCCTTGTCCGCCCCTCTTTGCCCTTGTCCGCCCCTCTTTGCCCTTGTCCGCCCCTCTTTGCCCTTGTCCGCCCCTCTTTGCCCTTGTCCGCCCCTCTTTGCCCTTGTCCGCCCCTCTTTGCCCTTGTCCGCCCCTCTTTGCCCTTGTCCGCCCCTCTTTGCCCTTGTCCGCCCCTCTTTGCCCTTGTCCCGTATTCTCAGCCCTTGTCCGCCCCTCTTTGCCCTTGTCCGCCCCTCTTTGCCCTTGTCCGCCCCTCTTTGCCCTTGTCCGCCCCTCTTTGCCCTTGTCCGCCCCTCTTTGCCCTTGTCCGCCCCTCTTTGCCCTTGTCCGCCCCTCTTTGCCCTTGTCCGCCCCTCTTTGCCCTTGTCCGCCCCTCTTTGCCCTTGTCCGCCCCTCTTTGCACTTGTCCCGTATTCTCCGCCCTTGTCCGCCCCTCTTTGCCCTTGTCCCGTATTCTCCGCCCTTGTCCGCCCCTCTTTGCCCTTGTCCCGTATTCTCCGCCCTTGTCCTCCCCTCTTTGCCCTTGTCCCTTATTCTCCGCCCTTGTCCGCCCCTCTTTGCCCTTGTCCGCCCCTCTTTGCCCTTGTCCGCCCCTCTTTGCCCTTGTCCGCCCCTCTTTGCCCTTGTCCGCCCCTCTTTGCCCTTGTCCGCCCCTCTTTGCCCTTGTCCGCCCCTCTTTGCCCTTGTCCGCCCCTCTTTGCCCTTGTCCGCCCCTCTTTGCCCTTGTCCGCCCCTCTTTGCCCTTGTCCGCCCCTCTTTGCCCTTGTCCGCCCCTCTTTGCCCTTGTCCGCCCCTCTTTGCCCTTGTCCGCCCCTCTTTGCCCTTGTCCGCCCCTCTTTGCCCTTGTCCGCCCCTCTTTGCCCTTGTCCGCCCCTCTTTGCCCTTGTCCGCCCCTCTTTGCCCTTGTCCGCCCCTCTTTGCCCTTGTCCGCCCCTCTTTGCCCTTGTCCGCCCCTCTTTGCCCTTGTCCGCCCCTCTTTGCCCTTGTCCCGTATTCTCCGCCCTTGTCCGCCCCTCTTTGCCCTTGTCCCGTATTCTCCGCCCTTGTCCGCCCCTCTTTGCCCTTGTCCGCCCCTCTTTGCACTTGTCCCGTATTCTCCGCCCTTGTCCGCCCCTCTTTGCCCTTGTCCGCCCCTCTTTGCCCTTGTCCCGTATTCTCCGCCCTTGTCTGCCCCTCTTTGCCCTTGTCCCGTATTCTCCGCCCTTGTCCGCCCCTCTTTGCCCTTGTCCCGTATTCTCCGCCCTTGTCCGCCCCTCTTTGCCCTTGTCCGCCCCTCTTTGCCCTTGTCCGCCCCTCTTTGCCCTTGTCCGCCCCTCTTTGCCCTTGTCCCGTATTCTCCGCCCTTGTCCGCCCCTCTTTGCCCTTGTCCCGGATTCTCCGCCCTTGTCCGCCCCTCTTTGCCCTTGTCCGCCCCTCTTTGCCCTTGTCCGCCCCTCTTTGCCCTTGTCCGCCCCTCTTTGCCCTTGTCCGCCCCTCTTTGCCCTTGTCCGCCCCTCTTTGGCCTTGTCCGCCCCTCTTTGGCCTTGTCCCGTATTCTCCGCTCTTGTCCGCCCCTCTTTGCCCTTGTCCCGTATTCTCCGCCCTTGTCCGCCCCTCTTTGCCCTTGTCCCGTATTCTCCGCCCTTGTCCGCCCCTCTTTGCCCTTGTCCCGTATTCTCCGCCCTTGTCCGCCCCTCTTTGCCCTTGTCCGCCCCTCTTTGCCCTTGTCCGCCCCTCTTTGCCCTTGTCCGCCCCTCTTTGCCCTTGTCCGCCCCTCTTTGCCCTTGTCCGCCCCTCTTTGCCCTTGTCCGCCCCTCTTTGCCCTTGTCCGCCCCTCTTTGCCCTTGTCCGCCGCTCTTTGCCCTTGTCCGCCCCTCTTTGCTCTTTTCCGCCCCTCTTTGCCCTTGTCCGCCCCTCTTTGCCCTTGTCCCGTATTCTCCGCCCTTGTCCGCCCCTCTTTGCCCTTGTCCGCCCCTCTTTGCCCTTGTCCGCCCCTCTTTGCCCTTGTCCGCCCCTCTTTGCCCTTGTCCGCCCCTCTTTGCCCTTGTCCGCCCCTCTTTGCCCTTGTCCGCCCCTCTTTGCCCTTGTCCGCCCCTCTTTGCCCTTGTCCGCCCCTCTTTGCCCTTGTCCGCCCCTCTTTGCCCTTGTCCGCCCCTCTTTGCCCTTGTCCGCCCCTCTTTGCCCTTGTCCGCCCCTCTTTGCCCTTGTCCGCCCCTCTTTGCCCTTGTCCGCCCCTCTTTGCCCTTGTCCGCCCCTCTTTGCCCTTGTCCGCCCCTCTTTGCCCTTGTCCGCCCCTCTTTGCCCTTGTCCGCCCCTCTTTGCCCTTGTCCGCCCCTCTTTGCCCTTGTCCGCCCCTCTTTGCCCTTGTCCCGTATTCTCCGCCCTTGTCCGCCCCTCTTTGCCCTTGTCCCGTATTCTCCGCCCTTGTCCGCCCCTCTTTGCCCTTGTCCCGTGTTCTCCGCCCTTGTCCGCCCCTCTTTGCCCTTGTCCGCCCCTCTTTGCCCTTGTCCGCCCCTCTTTGCCCTTGTCCGCCCCTCTTTGCCCTTGTCCGCCCCTCTTTGCCCTTGTCCGCCCCTCTTTGCCCTTGTCCGCCCCTCTTTGCCCTTGTCCGCCCCTCTTTGCCCTTGTCCGCCCCTCTTTGCCCTTGTCCGCCCCTCTTTGCCCTTGTCCGCCCCTCTTTGCCCTTGTCCGCCCCTCTTTGCCCTTGTCCGCCCCTCTTTGCCCTTGTCCGCCCCTCTTTGCCCTTGTCCCGTATTCTCCGCCCTTGTCCGCCCCTCTTTGCCCTTGTCCCGTGTTCTCCGCCCTTGTCCGCCCCTCTTTGCCCTTGTCCCGTGTTCTCCGCCCTTGTCCGCCCCTCTTTGCCCTTGTCCCGTATTCTCCGCCCTTGTCCCGTATTCTCCGCCCTTGTCCGCCCCTCTTTGCCCTTGTCCGCCCCTCTTTGCCCTTGTCCGCCCCTCTTTGCCCTTGTCCGCCCCTCTTTGCCCTTGTCCGCCCCTCTTTGCCCTTGTCCGCCCCTCTTTGCCCTTGTCCGCCCCTCTTTGCCCTTGTCCGCCCCTCTTTGCCCTTGTCCGCCCCTCTTTGCCCTTGTCCGCCCCTCTTTGCCCTTGTCCGCCCCTCTTTGCCCTTGTCCGCCCCTCTTTGCCCTTGTCCGCCCCTCTTTGCCCTTGTCCGCCCCTCTTTGCCCTTGTCCGCCCCTCTTTGCCCTTGTCCGCCCCTCTTTGCCCTTGTCCCGTATTCTCCGCCCTTGTCCGCCCCTCTTTGCCCTTGTCCGTCCCGTATTCTCCGCACTTTTCTGCCCCACTTTGCCCTTGTCCGTCCCGTATTCTCCGCACCTCTCCGCCCCTCTTTGCCCTTGTCCGCCCCTCTTTGCCCTTGTCCGCCCCTCTTTGCCCTTGTCCGCCCCTCTTTGCCCTTGTCCGCCCCTCTTTGCCCTTGTCCGCCCCTCTTTGCCCTTGTCCGCCCCTCTTTGCCCTTGTCCGCCCCTCTTTGCCCTTGTCCCCTATTCTCCGCCCTTGTCCGCCCCTCTTTGCCCTTGTCCGCCCCTCTTTGCCCTTGTCCGCCCCTCTTTGCCCTTGTCCGCCCCTCTTTGCCCTTGTCCGCCCCTCTTTGCCCTTGTCCGCCCCTCTTTGCCCTTGTCCCGTATTCTCAGCCCTTGTCCGCCCCTCTTTGCCCTTGTCCGCCCCTCTTTGCCCTTGTCCGCCCCTCTTTGCCCTTGTCCGCCCCTCTTTGCCCTTGTCCGCCCCTCTTTGCACTTGTCCCGTATTCTCCGCCCTTGTCCGCCCCTCTTTGCCCTTGTCCCGTATTCTCCGCCCTTGTCCGCCCCTCTTTGCCCTTGTCCGCCCCTCTTTGCCCTTGTCCGCCCCTCTTTGCCCTTGTCCGCCCCTCTTTGCCCTTGTCCGCCCCTCTTTGCCCTTGTCCGCCCCTCTTTGCCCTTGTCCGCCCCTCTTTGCCCTTGTCCGCCCCTCTTTGCCCTTGTCCCGTATTCTCCGCCCTTGTCCGCCCCTCTTTGCCCTTGTCCGCCCCTCTTTGCCCTTGTCCGCCCCTCTTTGCCCTTGTCCGCCCCTCTTTGCCCTTGTCCGCCCCTCTTTGCCCTTGTCCGCCCCTCTTTGCCCTTGTCCGCCCCTCTTTGCCCTTGTCCGCCCCTCTTTGCCCTTGTCCGCCCCTCTTTGCCCTTGTCCGCCCCTCTTTGCCCTTGTCCCTTATTCTCCGCCCTTGTCCGCCCCTCTTTGCCCTTGTCCGCCCCTCTTTGCCCTTGTCCGCCCCTCTTTGCCCTTGTCCGCCCCTCTTTGCCCTTGTCCGCCCCTCTTTGCCCTTGTCCGCCCCTCTTTGCCCTTGTCCGCCCCTCTTTGCCCTTGTCCGCCCCTCTTTGCCCTTGTCCGCCCCTCTTTGCCCTTGTCCGCCCCTCTTTGCCCTTGTCCCGTATTCTCCGCCCTTGTCCGCCCCTCTTTGCCCTTGTCCGCCCCTCTTTGCCCTTGTCCGCCCCTCTTTGCCCTTGTCCGCCCCTCTTTGCCCTTGTCCGCCCCTCTTTGCCCTTGTCCGCCCCTCTTTGCCCTTGTCCGCCCCTCTTTGCCCTTGTCCGCCCCTCTTTGCCCTTGTCCGCCCCTCTTTGCCCTTGTCCGCCCCTCTTTGCCCTTGTCCGCCCCTCTTTGCCCTTGTCCGCCCCTCTTTGCCCTTGTCCGCCCCTCTTTGCCCTTGTCCGCCCCTCTTTGCCCTTGTCCGCCCCTCTTTGCCCTTGTCCGCCCCTCTTTGCCCTTGTCCGCCCCTCTTTGCCCTTGTCCGCCCCTCTTTGCCCTTGTCCGCCCCTCTTTGCCCTTGTCCGCCCCTCTTTGCCCTTGTCCCGTATTCTCCGCCCTTGTCCGCCCCTCTTTGCCCTTGTCCGCCCCTCTTTGCCCTTGTCCGCCCCTCTTTGCCCTTGTCCGCCCCTCTTTGCCCTTGTCCGCCCCTCTTTGCCCTTGTCCGCCCCTCTTTGCCCTTGTCCGCCCCTCTTTGCCCTTGTCCGCCCCTCTTTGCCCTTGTCCGCCCCTCTTTGCCCTTGTCCGCCCCTCTTTGCCCTTGTCCGCCCCTCTTTGCCCTTGTCCGCCCCTCTTTGCCCTTGTCCGCCCCTCTTTGCCCTTGTCCGCCCCTCTTTGCCCTTGTCCGCCCCTCTTTGCCCTTGTCCGCCCCTCTTTGCCCTTGTCCGCCCCTCTTTGCCCTTGTCCGCCCCTCTATGCCCTTGTCCGCCCCTCTTTGCCCTTGTCCGCCCCTCTTTGCCCTTGTCCCGTTTTCTCCGCCCTTGTCCGCCCCTCTTTGCCCTTGTCCGCCCCTCTTTGCCCTTGTCCGCCCCCTTTGCCCTTGTCCGCCCCCTTTGCCCTTGTCCGCCCCTCTTTGCCCTTGTCCGCCCCTCTTTGCCCTTGTCCGCCCCTCTTTGCCCTTGTCCGCCCCTCTTTGCCCTTGTCCGCCCCTCTTTGCCCTTGTCCGCCCCTCTTTGCCCTTGTCCGCCCCTCTTTGCCCTTGTCCGCCCCTCTTTGCCCTTGTCCGCCCCTCTTTGCCCTTGTCCCGTATTCTCAGCCCTTGTCCGCCCCTCTTTGCCCTTGTCCCGTATTCTCAGCCCTTGTCCGCCCCTCTTTGCCCTTGTCCCGTATTCTCCGCACTTGTCCGCCCCTCTTTGCCCTTGTCCGCCCCTCTTTGCCCTTGTCCGCCCCTCTTTGCCCTTGTCCGCCCCTCTTTGCCCTTGTCCGCCCCTCTTTGCCCTTGTCCGCCCCTCTTTGCCCTTGTCCGCCCCTCTTTGCCCTTGTCCCGTATTCTCCGCCCTTGTCCGCCCCTCTTTGCCCTTGTCCCGTATTCTCCGCCCTTGTCCGCCCCTCTTTGCCCTTGTCCGCCCCTCTTTGCCCTTGTCCGCCCCTCTTTGCCCTTGTCCGCCCCTCTTTGCCCTTGTCCCGAATTCTTCGCCCTTGTCCGCCCCTCTTTGCCCTTGTCCCGTATTCTCCGCCCTTGTCCGCCCCTCTTTGCCCTTGTCCGCCCCTCTTTGCCCTTGTCCGCCCCTCTTTGCCCTTGTCCGCCCCTCTTTGCCCTTGTCCGCCCCTCTTTGCCCTTGTCCGCCCCTCTTTGCCCTTGTCCGCCCCTCTTTGCCCTTGTCCGCCCCTCTTTGCCCTTGTCCGCCCCTCTTTGCCCTTGTCCGCCCCTCTTTGCCCTTGTCCGCCCCTCTTTGCCCTTGTCCGCCCCTCTTTGCCCTTGTCCGCCCCTCTTTGCCCTTGTCCGCCCCTCTTTGCCCTTGTCGGCCCCTCTTTGCCCTTGTCGGGCC
Organism: Phaenicophaeus curvirostris; assembly: GCF_032191515.1. Lineage (NCBI taxonomy): Eukaryota > Metazoa > Chordata > Aves > Cuculiformes > Cuculidae > Phaenicophaeus > Phaenicophaeus curvirostris. Next base: position 130,618 of record NW_027206855.1, read on the forward strand.
CTCTTTGCCCTTGTCCGCCCCTCTTTGCCCTTGTCCGCCCCTCTTTGCCCTTGTCCGCCCCTCTTTGCCCTTGTCCGCCCCTCTTTGCCCTTGTCCCGTATTCTCCGCCCTTGTCCGCCCCTCTTTGCCCTTGTCCGCCCCTCTTTGCCCTTGTCCGCCCCTCTTTGCCCTTGTCCGCCCCTCTTTGCCCTTGTCCGCCCCTCTTTGCCCTTGTCCGCCCCTCTTTGCCCTTGTCCGCCCCTCTTTGCCCTTGTCCGCCCCTCTTTGCCCTTGTCCGCCCCTCTTTGCCCTTGTCCGCCCCTCTTTGCCCTTGTCCGCCCCTCTTTGCCCTTGTCCGCCCCTCTTTGCCCTTGTCCGCCCCTCTTTGCCCTTGTCCCGTATTCTCCGCCCTTGTCCGCCCCTCTTTGCCCTTGTCCCATATTCTCAGCCCTTGTACGCCCCTCTTTGCCCTTGTCCCGTATTCTCCGCCCTTGTCCGCCCCTCTATGCCCTTGTCCGACCCTCTATGCCCTTGTCCGACCCTCTATGCCCTTGTCCGCCCCTCTTTGCCCTTGTCCGCCCCTCTTTGCCCTTGTCCGCCCCTCTTTGCCCTTGTCCGCCCCTCTTTGCCCTTGTCCGCCCCTCTTTGCCCTTGTCCGCCCCTCTTTGCCCTTGTCCGCCCCTCTTTGCCCTTGTCCGCCCCTCTTTGCCCTTGTCCGCCCCTCTTTGCCCTTGTCCGCCCCTCTTTGCCCTTGTCCGCCCCTCTTTGCCCTTGTCCGCCCCTCTTTGCCCTTGTCCCGTATTCTCCGCCCTTGTCCGCCCCTATTTGCCCTTGTCCCGTATTCTCCGCCATTGTCCGCCCCTCTTTGCCCTTGTCCGCCCCTCTTTGCCCTTGTCCGCCCCTCTTTGCCCTTGTCCGCCCCTCTTTGCCCTTGTCCGCCCCTCTTTGCCCTTGACCCATATTCTCCGCCCTTGTCCGCCCCTCTTTGCCCTTGTCCGCCCCTCTTTGCCCTTGTCCGCCCCTCTTTGCCCTTGTCCGCCCCTCTTTGGCCTTGTCCGCCCCTCTTTGCCCTTGTCCGCCCCTCTTTGCCCTTGTCCGCCCCTCTTTGCCCTTGTCCGCCCCTCTTTGCCCTTGTCCGCCCCTCTTTGCCCTTGTCCGCCCCTCTTTGGCCTTGTCCGCCCCTCTTTGGCCTTGTCCGCCCCTCTTTGGCCTTGTCCGCCCCTCTTTGTCCTTGACCCGTATTCTCCGCCCTTGTCCGCCCCTCTTTGCCCTTGTCCGCCCCTCTTTGCCCTTGTCCGCCCCTCTTTGCCCTTGTCCGCCCCTCTTTGCCCTTGTCCGTCCCTCTTTGCCCTTGTCCGCCCCTCTTTGCCCTTGTCCGTCCCTCTTTGCCCTTGTTCCGAATTCTCCGCCCTTGTCCGCCCCTCTTTGCCCTTGTCCGCCCCTCTTTGCCCTTGTCCCGTATTCTCCGCACTTGTCCGCCCCTCTTTGCCCTTGTCCGCCCCTCTTTGCCCTTGTCCGCCCCTCTTTGCCCTTGTCCGCCCCTCTTTGCCCTTGTCCGCCCCTGTTTGCCCTTGTCCCGTATTCTCCGCACTTGTCCGCCCCTCTTTGCCCTTGTCCGCCCCTCTTTGCCCTTGTCCGCACCTCTTTGCCCTTGTCCGCCCCTCTTTGCCCTTGTTCCGAATTCTCCGCCCTTGTCCACCCCTCTTTGCCCTTGTCCCATATTCTCCGCCCTTTTCCGCCCCTCTTTGCCCTTGTCCGCCCCTCTTTGCCCTTGTTCCGAATTCTCCGCCCTTGTCCGCCCCTCTTTGCCCTTGTCCCGTATTCTCCGCCCTTTTCCGCCCCTCTTTGCCCTTGTCCGCCCCTCTTTGCACTTGTCCGCCCCTCTTTGCCCTTTTCCCGTATTCTCCGCCCTTGTCCGCCCCTCTTTGCCCTTGTCCGCCCCTCTTTGCCCTTGTCCGCCCCTCTTTGCCCTTGTCCGCCCCTCTTTGCCCTTGTTCCGAATTCTCCGCCCTTGTCCGCCCCTCTTTGCCCTTGTCCCGTATTCTCCGCCCTTGTCCGCCCCTCTTTGCCCTTGTCCGCCCCTCTTTGCCCTTGTCCGCCCCTCTTTGCCCTTGTCCGCCCCTCTTTGCCCTTGTCCGCCCCTCTTTGCCCTTGTCCGCCCCTCTTTGCCCTTGTCCGCCCCTCTTTGCCCTTGTCCGCCCCTCTTTGCCCTTGACCCGTATTCTCCGCCCTTGTCCGCCCCTCTTTGCCCTTGACCCGTATTCTCCGCCCTTGTCCGCCCCTCTTTGCCCTTGTCCGCCCCTCTTTGCCCTTGTCCGTCCCTCTTTGCCCTTGTCCGCCCCTCTTTGCCCTTGTTCCGAATTCTCCGCCCTTGTCCGCCCCTCTTTGCCCTTGTCCGCCCCTCTTTGCCCTTGTCCGCCCCTCTTTGCCCTTGTCCGCCCCTCTTTGCCCTTGTCCGCCCCTCTTTGCCCTTGTCCCGTATTCTCCGCACTTGTCCGCCCCTCTTTGCCCTTGTCCGCCCCTCTTTGCCCTTGTCCGCCCCTGTTTGCCCTTGTCCCGTATTCTCCGCACTTGTCCGCCCCTCTTTGCCCTTGTCCGCCCCTCTTTGCCCTTGTCCGCCCCTCTTTGCCCTTGTCCGCCCCTCTTTGCCCTTGTCCGCCCCTCTTTGCCCTTGTTCCGAATTCTCCGCCCTTGTCCACCCCTCTTTGCCCTTGTCCCGTATTCTCCGCCCTTTTCCGCCCCTCTTTGCCCTTGTCCGCCCCTCTTTGCACTTGTTCCGAATTCTCCGCCCTTGTCCGCCCCTCTTTGCCCTTGTCCCGTATTCTCCGCCCTTGTCCGCCCCTCTTTGCCTTTGTCCGCCCCTCTTTGCCTTTGTCCGCCCCTCTTTGCACTTGTCCGCCCCTCTTTGCCCTTGTTCCGAATTCTCCGCCCTTGTCCGCCCCTCTTTGCCCTTGTCCGCCCCTCTTTGCCCTTGTCCGCCCCTCTTTGCCCTTGTCCGCCCCTCTTTGCCCTTGTCCCGTATTCTCCGCCCTTGTCCGCCCCTCTTTGCCCTTGTCCGCCCCTCTTTGCCCTTGTCCGCCCCTCTTTGCCCTTGTCCGCCCCTCTTTGCCCTTGTCCGCCCCTCTTTGCCCTTGTCCGCCCCTCTTTGCCATTGTTCGCCCCTCTTTACCCTTGTTCTGAATTCTCCGCTCTTGTCCGCCCCTCTTTGCCCTTGTCCGCCCCTCTTTGCCCTTGTCCGCCCCTCTTTGCCCTTGTCCGCCCCTCTTTGCCCTTGTTCCGAATTCTCCGCACTTGTCCGCCCCTCTTTGCCCTTGTCCGCCCCTCTTTGCCCTTGTCCGCCCCTCTTTGCCCTTGTCCGCCCCTCTTTGCCCTTGTCCGCCCCTCTTTGCCCTTGTCCGCCCCTCTTTGCCCTTGTCCGCCCCTCTTTGCCCTTGTCCCGTGTTCTCCGCCCTTGTCCGCCCCTCTTTGCCCTTGTCCGCCCCTGTTTGCCCTTGTCCGCCCCTCTTTGCCCTTGTCCGCCCCTCTTTGCCCTTGTTCCGAATTCTCCGCCCTTGTCCGCCCCTCTTTGCCCTTGTCCGCCCCTCTTTGCCCTTGTCCGCCCCTCTTTGCCCTTGTCCGCCCCTCTTTGCCCTTGTCCGCCCCTCTTTGCCCTTGTCCGCCCCTCTTTGCCCTTGTCCGCCCCTCTTTGCCCTTGTCCGCCCCTCTTTGCCCTTGTCCGCCCCTCTTTGCCCTTGTCCGCCCCTCTTTGCCCTTGTCCGCCCCTCTTTGCCCTTGACCCGTATTCTCCGCCCTTGTCCGCCCCTCTTTGCCCTTGTCCGCCTCTCTTTGCCCTTGTCCGCCCCTCTTTGCCCTTGTCCGCCCCTCTTTGCCCTTGTCCGCCCCTCTTTGCCCTTGTTCCGAATTCTCCGCCCTTGTCCGCCCCTCTTTGCCCTTGTCCGCCCCTCTTTGCCCTTGTCCCGTATTCTCCGCACTTGTCCGCCCCTCTTTGCCCTTGTCCGCCCCTCTTTGCCCTTGTCCGCCCCTGTTTGCCCTTGTCCCGTATTCTCCGCACTTGTCCGCCCCTCTTTGCCCTTGTCCGCCCCTCTTTGCCCTTGTCCGCCCCTCTTTGCCCTTGTCCGCCCCTCTTTGCCCTTGTTCCGAATTCTCCGCCCTTGTCCACCCCTCTTTGCCCTTGTCCCGTATTCTCCGCCCTTTTCCGCCCCTCTTTGCCCTTGTCCGCCCCTCTTTGCCCTTGTTCCGAATTCTCCGCCCTTGTCCGCCCCTCTTTGCCCTTGTCCCGTATTCTCCGCCCTTGTCCGCCCCTCTTTGCCCTTGTCCGCCCCTCTTTGCACTTGTCCGCCCCTCTTTGCCCTTTTCCCGTATTCTCCGCCCTTGTCCGCCCCTCTTTGCCCTTGTCCGCCCCTCTTTGCCCTTGTCCGCCCCTCTTTGCCCTTGTCCGCCCCTCTTTGCCCTTGTTCCGAATTCTCCGCCCTTGTCCGCCCCTCTTTGCCCTTGTCCCGTATTCTCCGCCCTTTTCCGCCCCTCTTTGCCCTTGTCCGCCCCTCTTTGCCCTTGTCCGCCCCTCTTTGCCCTTGTCCGCCCCTCTTTGCCCTTGTCCGCCCCTCTTTGCCCTTGTTCCGAATTCTCCGCCCTTGTCCGCCCCTCTTTGCCCTTGTCCCGTATTCTCCCCCCTTGTCCGCCCCTCTTTGCCCTTGTCCGCCCCTCTTTGCCCTTGTCCGCCCCTCTTTGCCCTTGTCCGCCCCTCTTTGCACTTGTCCGCCCCTCTTTGCCCTTGTTCCGAATTCTCCGCCCTTGTCCGCCCCTCTTTGCCCTTGTCCGCCCCTCTTTGCCCTTGTCCGCCCCTCTTTGCCCTTGTCCGCCCCTCTTTGCCCTTGTCCGCCCCTCTTTGCCCTTGTCCCGTATTCTCCGCCCTTGTCCGCCCCTCTTTGCCCTTGTCCGCCCCTCTTTGCCCTTGTCCGCCCCTCTTTGCCCTTGTCCGCCCCTCTTTGCCCTTGTCCGCCCCTCTTTGCCCTTGTCCGCCCCTCTTTGCCCTTGTCCCGTATGCTCCACACTTGTCCGCCCCTCTTTGCCCTTGTCCGCCCCTCTTTGCCCTTGTCCGCCCCTCTTTGCCCTTGTCCGCCCCTCTTTGCCCTTGTCCCGAATTCTCCGCCCTTGTCCGCCCCTCTTTGCCCTTGTCCGCCCCTCTTTGCCCTTGTCCGCCCCTCTTTGCCCTTGTCCGCCCCTCTTTGCCCTTGTCCGCCCCTCTTTGCCCTTGTCCGCCCCTCTTTGCCCTTGTCCGCCCCTCTTTGCCCTTGTCCGCCCCTCTTTGCCCTTGTCCCGTATTCTCCGCCCTTGTCCGCCCCTCTTTGCCCTTGTCCGCCCCTCTTTGCCCTTGTCCGCCCCTCTTTGCCCTTGTCCGCCCCTCTTTGCCCTTGTCCGCCCCTCTTTGCCCTTGTCCCGTATGCTCCACACTTGTCCGCCCCTCTTTGCCCTTGTCCGCCCCTCTTTGCAGTTGTCCGCCCCTCTTTGCCCTTGTCCCGAATTCTCCGCCCTTGTCCGCCCCTCTTTGCCCTTGTCCGCCCCTCTTTGCCCTTGTCCGCCCCTCTTTGCCCTTGTCCGCCCCTCTTTGCCCTTGTCCGCCCCTCTTTGCCCTTGTTCCGAATTCTCCGTACTTGTCCGCCCCTCTTTGCCCTTGTCCGCCCCTCTTTGCTCTTGTCCGCCCCTCTTTGCCCTTGTCCACCCCTCTTTGCCCTTGTCCGCCACTCTTTGCCCTTGTCCCGTGTTCTCCGCCCTTGTCCGCCCCTCTTTGCCCTTGTCCGCCCCTCTTTGCCCTTGTCCGCCCCTCTTTGCCCTTGTCCGCCCCTCTTTGCCCTTGTTCCGAATTCTCCGCCCTTGTCCGCCCCTCTTTGCCCTTGTCCGCCCCTCTTTGCCCTTGTCCGCCCCTCTTTGCCCTTGTCCGCCCCTCTTTGCCCTTGTCCGCCCCTCTTTGCCCTTGTCCGCCCCTCTTTGCCCTTGTCCGCCCCTCTTTGCCCTTGTCCGCCCCTCTTTGCCCTTGTCCGCCCCTCTTTGCCCTTGTCCGCCCCTCTTTGCCCTTGTCCGCCCCTCTTTGCCCTTGTCCGCCCCTCTTTGCCCTTGTCCGCCCCTCTTTGCCCTTGTCCGCCCCTCTTTGCCCTTGTCCGCCCCTCTTTGCCCTTGTCCGCCCCTCTTTGCCCTTGTCCGCCCCTCTTTGCCCTTGTCCGCCCCTCTTTGCCCTTTTCCCGTATTCTCCGCCCTTGTTTGCCCCTCTTTGCCCTTGTCCGCCCCTCTTTGCCCTTGTCCGCCCCTCTTTGCCCTTGTCCGCCCCTCTTTGCCCTTGTCCGCCCCTCTTTGCCCTTGTCCGCCCCTCTTTGCCTTTGTTCCGAATTCTCCGCCCTTGTCCGCCCCTCTTTGCCCTTGTCCCGTATTCTCCGCACTTGTCCGCCCCTCTTTGCCCTTGTCCGCCCCTCTTTGTCCTTGTCCGCCCCTCTTTGCCCTTGTCCGCCCCTCTTTGCCCTTGTCCCGTATTCTCCGGCCTTGTCCGCCCCTCTTTGCCCTTGTCCGCCCCTCTTTGCCCTTGTCCGCCCCTCTTTGCCCTTGTCCGCCCCTCTTTGCCCTTGTCCGCCCCTCTTTGCCCTTGTCCGCCCCTCTTTGCCCTTGTTCCGAATTCTCCTCCCTTGTCCGCCCCTCTTTGCCCTTGTCCCGTATTCTCCGCACTTGTCCGGCCCTCTTTGCCCTTGTCCGCCCCTCTTTGCCCTTGTCCGCCCCTCTTTGCCCTTGTCCGCCCCTCTTTGCACTTGTCCGCCCCTCTTTGCCCTTGACCCGTATTCTCCGCCCTTGTCCGCCCCTCTTTGCCCTTGTCCGCCCCTCTTTGCCCTTGTCCGCCCCTCTTTGCCCTTGTCCGCCCCTCTTTGCCCTTGTTCCGAATTCTCCGCCTTTGTCCGCCCCTCTTTGCCCTTGTCCGCCCCTCTTTGCCCTTGTCCGCACCTCTTTGCCCTTGTCCGCCCCTCTTTGCCCTTGTCCGCCCCTCTTTGCCCTTGTCCCCTCCTCTTTGCCCTTGTCCCGTATTCTCCGCCCTTGTCCGCCCCTCTTTGCCCTTGTCCGCCCCTCTTTGCCCTTGTCCGCCCCTCTTTGCCCTTGTCCGCCCCTCTTTGCCCTTGTCCTCCCCTCTTTGCCCTTGTCCGCCCCTCTTTGCCCTTGTCCGCCCCTCTTTGCCCTTGTCCGCCCCTCTTTGCCCTTGTCCGCCCCTCTTTGCCCTTGTCCGCCCCTCTTTGCCCTTGTCCGCCCCTCTTTGCCCTTGTCCGCCCCTCTTTGCCCTTGTCCGCCCCTCTTTGCCCTTGTCCGCCCCTCTTTGCCCTTGTCCGCCCCTCTTTGCCCTTGTCCGCCCCTCTTTGCCCTTGTCCGCCCCTCTTTGCCCTTGTCCGCCCCTCTTTGCCCTTGTCCGCCCCTCTTTGCCCTTGTCCCGTATTCTCCGCCCTTGTCCGCCCCTCTTTGCCCTTGTCCGCCCCTCTTTGCCCTTGTCCGCCCCTCTTTGCCCTTGTCCGCCCCTCTTTGCCCTTGTCCCGTATTCTCCGCCCTTGTCCGCCCCTCTTTGCCCTTGTCCCGAATTCTCCGCCCTTGTCCGCCCATCTTTCCCCTTTTACCGTATTCTCCGCCCTTGTCCGCCCCTCTTTGCCCTTGTCCGCCCCTCTTTGCCCTTGTCCGCCCCTCTTTGCCCTTGTCCGCCCCTCTTTGCCCTTGTCCGCCCCTCTTTGCCCTTGTCCGCCCCTCTTTGCCCTTGTCCGCCCCTCTTTGCCCTTGTCCGCCCCTCTTTGCCCTTGTCTGCCCCTCTTTGCCCTTGTCTGCCCCTCTTTGCCCTTGTCCGCCCCTCTTTGCCCTTGTTCCGAATTCTCCGACCTTGTCCACCCCTCTTTGCCCTTGTCCGCCCCTCTTTGCCCTTGTCTGCCCCTCTTTGCCCTTGTCCGCCCCTCTTTGCCCTTGTCCGCCCCTCTTTGCCCTTGTCCGCCCCTCTTTGCCCTTGTCCGCCCCTCTTTGCCCTTGTCCGCCCCTCTTTGCACTTGTCCCGTATTCTCCGCACTTGTCCGCCCCTCTTTGCCCTTGTCCGCCCCTCTTTGCCCTTGTCCGCCCCTCTTTGCCCTTGTTCTGAATTCTCCACCCTTGTCCGCCCCTCTTTGCCCTTGTCCGACCCTCTTTGCCCTTGTCCGTCCCTCTTTGCCCTTGTCCGTCCCTCTTTGCCCTTGTCCGCCCCTCTTTGCCCTTGTCCGCCCCTCTTTGCCCTTGTCCGCCCCTCTTTGCCCTTGTCCGCCCCTCTTTGCACTTTCCGCCCCTCTTTGCCCTTGTCCGCCCCTCTTTGCCCTTGTCCCGTACTCTCCGCCCTTGTCCGCCCCTCTTTGCCCTTGTCCGCCCCTCTTTGCCCTTGTCCGCCCCTCTTTGCCCTTGTCCGCCCCTCTTTGCCCTTGTCCGCCCCTCTTTGCCCTTGTCCGCCCCTCTTTGCCCTTGTCCCGTATTCTCCGCCCTTGTCCGCCCCTCTTTGCCCTTGTCCCGAATTCTCCGCCCTTGTCCGCCCATCTTTCCCCTTTTACCGTATTCTCCGCCCTTGTCCGCCCCTCTTTGCCCTTGTCCGCCCCTCTTTGCCCTTGTCCGCCCCTCTTTGCCCTTGTCCGCCCCTCTTTGCCCTTGTCCGCCCCTCTTTGCCCTTGTCTGCCCCTCTTTGCTCTTGTCCGCCCCTCTTTGCCCTTGTTCCGAATTCTCCGACCTTGTCCGCCCCTCTTTGCCCTTGTCCGCCCCTCTTTGCCCTTGTCCGCCCCTCTTTGCCCTTGTCCGCCCCTCTTTGCCCTTGTCCGCCCCTCTTTGCACTTGTCCCGTATTCTCCGCACTTGTCCGCCCCTCTTTGCCCTTGTCCGCCCCTCTTTGCCCTTGTCCGCCCCTCTTTGCCCTTGTTCTGAATTCTCCACCCTTGTCCGCCCCTCTTTGCCCTTGTCCGCCCCTCTTTGCCCTTGTCCGCCCCTCTTTGCCCTTGTCCGCCCCTCTTTGCCCTTGTCCGCCCCTCTTTGCCCTTGTCCGCCCCTCTTTGCCCTTGTCCGCCCCTCTTTGCCCTTGTCCGCCCCTCTTTGCCCTTGTCCGCCCCTCTTTGCCCTTGTCCGCCCCTCTTTGCCCTTGTCCGCCCCTCTTTGCCCTTGTCCGCCCCTCTTTGCCCTTGTCCGCCCCTCTTTGCCCTTTCCGCCCCTCTTTGCCCTTGTCCGCCCCTCTTTGCCCTTTTCCCGTACTCTCCGCCCTTGTCCGCCCCTCTTTGCTCTTGTCCGCCCCTCTTTGCCCTTGTCCGCCCCTCTTTGCCCTTGTCCGCCCCTCTTTGCCCTTGTCCGCCCCTCTTTGCCCTTGTCCGCCCCTCTTTGCCCTTGTCCGACCCTCTTTGCCCTTGTCCGCCCCTCTTTGCCCTTGTCCGACCCTCTTTGCCCTTGTCCGACCCTCTTTGCCCTTGTCCGCCCCTCTTTGCCCTTGTCCGCCCCTCTTTGCCCTTGTCCGCCCCTCTTTGCCCTTGTCCGCCCCTCTTTGACCTTGTTCCGAATTCTTTGCACTTGTCCCGTATTCTCCGCCCTTGTCCGCCCCTCTTTGCCCTTGTCCGCCCCTCTTTGCCCTTGTCCGCCCCTCTTTGCACTTGTCCGCCCCTCTTTGCCCTTGTTCCGAATTCTCCGCCCTTGTCCGCCCCTCTTTGCCCTTGTCCGCCCCTCTTTGCCCTTGTCCGCCCCTCTTTGCCCTTGTCCGCCCCTCTTTGCCCTTGTCCGCCCCTCTTTGCCCTTGTCCCGTATTCTCCGCACTTGTCCGCCCCTCTTTGCCCTTGTCCCGTATTCTCCGCCCTTCTCCGCCCCTCTTTGCCCTTGTCCGCCCCTCTTTGCCCTTGTCCGCCCCTCTTTGCCCTTGTCCGCCCCTCTTTGCACTTGTTCCGAATTCTCCGCCCTTGTCCGCCCCTCTTTGCCCTTGTCCCGTATTCTCCACCCTTGTCCGCCCCTCTTTGCCCTTGTCCGCCCCTCTTTGCCCTTGTTCCGAATTCTCCGTCCTTGTCCGCCCCTCTTTGCCCTTGTCCGCCCCTCTTTGCCCTTGTCCGCCCCTCTTTGCCCTTGTCCGCCCCTCTTTGCCCTTGTCCGCCCCTCTTTGCCCTTGTCCGCCCCTCTTTGCCCTTGTCCGCCCCTCTTTGCCCTTGTCCGCCCCTCTTTGCCCTTGTCCGCCCCTCTTTGCCCTTGTCCGCCCCTCTTTGCCCTTGTCCGCCCCTCTTTGCCCTTGTCCGCCCCTCTTTGCCCTTGTCCGCCCCTCTTTGCCCTTGTCCGCCCCTCTTTGCCCTTGTCCGCCCCTCTTTGCCCTTGTCCCATATTCTCCGCCCTTGTCCGCCCCTCTTTGCCCTTGTCCGCCCCTCTTTGCCCTTGTCCGCCCCTCTTTGCCCTTGTCCGCCCCTCTTTGCCCTTGTCCGCCCCTCTTTGCCCTTGTTCAAAATTCTCCGCCCTTGTCCGCCCCTCTTTGCCCTTGTCCGCCCCTCTTTGCACTTGTCCCGTATTCTCCGCCCTTGTCCGCCCCTCTTTGCCCTTGTCCGCCCCTCTTTGCCCTTGTCCGCCCCTCTTTGCCCTTGTCCGCCCCTCTTTGCCCTTGTCCGCCCCTCTTTGCCCTTGTCCGCCCCTCTTTGCCCTTTCCGCCCCTCTTTGCCCTTGTCCGCCCCTCTTTGCCCTTTTCCCGTACTCTCCGCCCTTGTCCGCCCCTCTTTGCCCTTGTCCGCCCCTCTTTGCCCTTGTCCGCCCCTCTTTGCCCTTGTCCGCCCCTCTTTGCCCTTGTCCCCCCCTCTTTGCCCTTGTCCCGTTTTCTCCGCCCTTGTCCGCCCCTCTTTGCCCTTGTCCGCCCCTCTTTGCCCTTGTCCGCCCCTTCTTTGCCCTTGTCCGCCCCTTCTTTGCCCTTGTCCGCCCCTCTTTGCCCTTGTCTGCCCCTCTTTGCCCTTGTCCGCCCCTCTTTGCCCTTGTCCGCCCCTCTTTGCCCTTGTCCGCCCCTCTTTGCCCTTGTCCGCCCCTCTTTGCCCTTGTCCGCCCCTCTTTGCCCTTGTCCGCCCCTCTTTGCCCTTGTCCGCCCCTCTTTGCCCTTGTCCGCCCCTCTTTGCCCTTGTCCGCCCCTCTTTGCCCTTGTCCGCCCCTCTTTGCCCTTGTCCGCCCCTCTTTGCCCTTGTCCGCCCCTCTTTGCCCTTGTCCGCCCCCCTTTGCCCTTGTCCGCCCCTCTTTGCCCTTGTCCGCCCCTCTTTGCCCTTGTCCGCCCCTCTTTGCCCTTGTCCGCCCCTCTTTGCCCTTGTTCCGAATTCTCCGCACTTGTCCGCCCCTCTTTGCCCTTGCCCCGTATTATCCGCCCTTGTCCGCCCCACTTTGCCCTTGTCCGCCCCTCTTTGCCCTTGTCCGCCCCTCTTTGCCCTTGTCCGCCCCTCTTTGCCCTTGTTCCGATTTCTCCGCACTTGTCCGCCCCTCTTTGCCCTTGTCCGCCCCTCTTTGCCCTTGTCCGCCCCTCTTTGCAATTGTCTGCCCCTCTTTGCCCTTGTCCGCCCCTCTTTGCCCTTGTCCGCCCCTCTTTGCCCTTGTCTCGAATTCTCCGCCCTTGTCCGCCCCTCTTTGCCCTTGTCCGCCCCTCTTTGCCCTTGTTCCGAATTCTCCGCCTTTGTCCGCCCCTCTTTGCCCTTGTCCGCCCCTCTTTGCCCTTGTCCGCCCCTCTTTGCCCTTGTCCGCCCCTCTTTGCCCTTGTCCGCCCCTCTTTGCCCTTGTCCCGTATTCTCCGCCCTTGTCCGCAACTCTTTGCCCTTGTCCGCCCCTCTTTGCACTTGTCCGCCCCTCTTTGCCCTTGTCCGCCCCTCTTTGCCCTTATTCCGAATTCTCCGCCCTTGTCCACCCCTCTTTGCCCTTGTCCGCCCCTCTTTGCATTTGTCCGCCCCTCTTTGCCCTTGTCCGCCCCTCTTTGCCCTTGTTCCGAATTCTCCGCCCTTGTCCGCCCCTCTTTGCCCTTGTCCGCCCCTCTTTGCCCTTGTCCGCCCCTCTTTGCCCTTGACCGCCCCTCTTTGCCCTTGACCGCCCCTCTTTGCCCTTGACCGCCCCTCTTTGCCCTTGACCGCCTCTCTTTGCCCTTGACTGGCCCTCTTTGCCCTTGTCCGCCCCTCTTTGCCCTTGTCCGCCCCTCTTTGCCCTTGTCCGCCCCTCTTTGCCCTTGTCCGCCCCTCTTTGCCCTTGTCCGCCCCTCTTTGCCCTTGTACGCCCCTCTTTGCCCTTGTTCCGAATTCTCAGCCCTTGTCCGCCCCTCTTTGCCCTTGTCCGCCCCTCTTTGCCCTTGTCCGCCCCTCTTTGCCCTTGTCCGCCCCTCTTTGCCCTTGTCCGCCCCTCTTTGCCCTTGTCCGCCCCTCTTTGCCCTTGTCCGCCCCTCTTTGCACTTGTCCCGTATTCTCCGCCCTTGTCCGCCCCTCTTTGCCCTTGTCCGCCCCTCTTTGCCCTTGTCCGCCCCTCTTTGCCCTTGTCCGCCCCTCTTTGCCCTTGTCCGCCCCTCTTTGCCCTTGTCCGCCCCTCTTTGCCCTTGTCCGCCCCTCTTTGCCTTTGTCCGCCCCTCTTTGCCTTTGTCCGCCCCTCTTTGCCTTTGTCCGCCCCTCTTTGCCCTTGTCCGCCCCTCTTTGCCCTTGTCCGCCCCTCTTTGCCCTTGTCCGCCCCTCTTTGCCCTTGTCCGCCCCTCTTTGCCCTTGTCCGCCCCTCTTTGCCCTTGTCCGCCCCTCTTTGCCCTTGTCCGCCCCTCTTTGCCCTTGTCCGCCCCTCTTTGCCCTTGTCCCGTATTCTCCCCCCTTGTCCGCCCCTCTTTGCCCTTGTCCGCCCCTCTTTGCCCTTGTCCGCCCCTCTTTGCCCTTGTTCCGAATTCTCCGCCCTTGTCCGCCCCTCTTTGCCCTTGTCCCGTATTCTCCGCTGTTGTCCGCCTCTCTTTGCCCTTGTCCGCCCCTCTTTGCCCTTGTTCCGAATTCTCCGCCCTTGTCCGTCCCTCTTTGCACTTGTCCGCCCCTCTTTGCCCTTGTCCGCCCCTCTTTGCGCTTGTCCCGTATTCTCCGCCCTTGTCCGCCCCTCTTTGCCCTTGTCCGCCCCTCTTTGCCCTTGTCCGCCCCTCTTTGCCCTTGTCCGCCCCTCTTTGCCCTTGTCCGCCCCTCTTTGCCCTTGTCCGCCACTCTTTGCCCTTGTCCGCCCCTCTTTGCCCTTGTCCCGAATTCTCCGCCCTTGTCCGCCCCTCTTTGCCCTTGTCCCGTATTCTCAGCACTTGTCCGCCCCTCTTTGCCCTTGTCCCGTATTCTCAGCACTTGTCCGCCCCTCTTTGCCCTTGTCCGCCCCTCTTTGCCCTTGTCCGCCCCTCTTTGCCCTTGTCCGCCCCTCTTTGCCCTTGTTCCGAATTCTCCGCCCTTGTCCGCCCCTCTTTGCCCTTGTCCGCCCCTCTTTGCCCTTGTCCGCCCCTCTTTGCCCTTGTCCGCCCCTCTTTGCCCTTGTCCGCCCCTCTTTGCCCTTGTTCAGAATTCTCCGCCCTTGTCCGCCCCTCTTTGCCCTTGTCCGCCCCTCTTTGCCCTTGTCCGCCCCTCTTTGCCCTTGTCCGCCCCTCTTTGCCCTTGTCCGCCCCTCTTTGCCCTTGTCCGCCCCTCTTTGCTCTTGTCCGCCCCTCTTTGCTCTTGTCCGCCCCTCTTTGCCCTTGTCCGCCCCTCTTTGCCCTTGTCCCGTATTCTCCGCACTTATCCGCCCCTCTTTGCCCTTGTCCGCCCCTCTTTGCCCTTGTCCGCCCCTCTTTGCCCTTGTCCGCCCCCTTTGCCCTTGTTCCGAATTCTCCGCACTTGTCTGCCCCTCTTTGCCCTTGTCCCGTATTCTCCGCCCTTGTCCGCCCCTCTTTGCCCTTGTCCGCCCCTCTTTGCCCTTGTTCCAAATTCTCCGCCATTGTCCGCCCCTCTTTGCCCTTGTCCGCCCCTCTTTGCCCTTGTTCGGCCCTCTTTGCCCTTGTCCGCCCCTCTTTGCACTTGTTCCGAATTCTCCGCCATTGTCCGCCCCTCTTTGTCCTTGTCCGCCCCTCTTTGTCCTTGTCCGCCCCTCTTTGTCCTTGTCCGCCCCTCTTTGCCCTTGTCCGCCCCTCTTTGCCCTTGTCCGCCCCTCTTTGCCCTTGTCCGCCCCTCTTTGCCCTTGTCCGCCCCTCTTTGCCCTTGTCCGCCCCTCTTTGCCCTTGTCCGCCCCTCTTTGCCCTTGTCCCGTATTCTCCGCACTTGTCTGCCCCACTTTGCCCTTGTCTGCCCCACTTTGCCCTTGTCCGCCCCACTTTGCCCTTGTCCGCCCCACTTTGCCCTTGTCCGCCCCACTTTGCCCTTGTCCGCCCCACTTTGCCCTTGTCCGCCCCACTTTGCCCTTGTCCGCCCCACTTTGCCCTTTTCCGCCCCACTTTGCCCTTTTCCGCCCCTCTGTGCCCTTGTCCGCCCCTCTTTGCCCTTGTTCCGAATTCTCCGCCCTTGTCCGCCCCTCTTTGCCCTTGTCCGCCCCTCTTTGCCCTTGTCCGCCCCTCTTTGCCCTTGTTCCGAATTCTCCGCCCTTTTCTGCCCCTCTTTGCCCTTGTCCGCCCCTCTTTGCCCTTGTCCGCCCCTCTTTGCCCTTGTCCGCCCCTCTTTGCCCTTGTCCGCCCCTCTTTGCCCTTGTCCGCCCCCTTTGCCCTTGTCCGCCCGTCTTTGCCCTTGTCCGCCCCTCTTTGCCCTTGTCCGCCCCTCTTTGCCCTTGTTCGCCCCTCTTTGCCCTTGTCCGCCCCTCTTTGCCCTTGTCCCGTATTCTCCGCCCTTGTCCGCCCCTCTTTGCCCTTGTCCGCCCCTCTTTGCCCTTGTCCGCCCCTCTTTGCCCTTGTTCCGAATTCTCCGCCCTTGTCCGCCCCTCTTTGCCCTTGTCCCGTATTCTCCGCCCTTGTCCGCCCCTCTTTGCCCTTGTCCGCCCCTCTTTGCCCTTGTCCGCCCCTCTTTGCCCTTGTCCGCCCCTCTTTGCCCTTGTTCCGAATTCTCCGCCCTTGTCCGTCCCTCTTTGCCCTTGTCCGCCCCTCTTTGCCCTTGTCCGCCCCTCTTTGCCCTTGTTCCGAATTCTCCGCCCTTGTCCGCCCCTCTTTGCTCTTGTCCCGTATTCTCCGCCCTTGTCCGCCCCTCTTTGCCCTTGTCCGCCCCTCTTTGCCCTTGTCCGCCCCTCTTTGCCCTTGTCCGCCCCTCTTTGCCCTTGTTCCGAATTCTCCGCCCTTGTCCGCCCCTCTTTACCCTTGTCCCGTATTCTCCGCACTTGTCCGCCCCTCTTTGCCCTTGTCCGCCCCTCTTTGCCCTTGTCCGCCCCTCTTTGCCCTTGTCCGCCCCTCTTTGCCCTTGTCCGCCCCTCTTTGCCCTTGTCCGCCCCTCTTTGCCCTTGTCCCGTATTCTCCGCTCTTGTCCGCCCCTCTTTGCCCTTGTCCGCCCCTCTTTGCCCTTGTCCGCCCCTCTTTGCCCTTGTCCGCCCCTCTTTGCCCTTGTCCGCCCCTCTTTGCCCTTGTTCCGAATTCTCCGCCCTTGTCCGCCCCTCTTTGCCCTTGTCCCGTATTCTCCGCCCTTGTCCGCCCCTCTTTGCCCTTGTCCGCCCCTCTTTGCCTTTGTCCGCCCCTCTTTGCCCTTGTCCGCCCCTCTTTGCCCTTGTTCCGAATTCTCCGCCCTTGTCCGCCCCTCTTTGCCCTTGTCCGCCCCTCTTTGCCCTTGTCCGCCCCTCTTTGCCCTTGTCCGCCCCTCTTTGCCCTTGTCCCGTATTCTCCGCCCTTGTCCGCCCCTCTTTGCCCTTGTCCGCCCCTCTTTGCCCTTGTCCGCCCCTCTTTGCCCTTGTCCGCCCCTCTTTGCCCTTGTCCGCCCCTCTTTGCCCTTGTCCGCCCCTCTTTGCCATTGTCCGCCCCTCTTTGCCCTTGTTCCGAATTCTCCGCCCTTGTCCGCCCCACTTTGCCCTTGTCCGCCCCTCTTTGCCCTTGTCCGCCCCTCTTTGCCCTTGTCCGCCCCTCTTTGCCCTTGTCCGCCCCTCTTTGCCCTTGTCCGCCCCTCTTTGCCCTTGTCCGCCCCTCTTTGCCCTTGTCCGCCCCTCTTTGCCCTTGTCCGCCCCTCTTTGCCCTTGTCCGCCCCTCTTTGCCCTTGTCCGCCCCTCTTTGCCCTTGTCCGCTCCTCTTTGCCCTTGTCCGCCCCTCTTTGCCCTTGTCCGCCCCTCTTTGCCCTTGTCCCGTATTCTCCGCTCTTGTCCGCCCCTCTTTGCCCTTGTCCGCCCCTCTTTGCCCTTGTCCGCCCCTCTTTGCCCTTGTCCGCCCCCTTTGCCCTTGTCCGCCCCTCTTTGCCGTTGTCCGCCCCTCTTTGCCCTTGTCCCATATTCTCCGCACTTGTCCGCCCCTCTTTGCACTTGTCCGCCCCTCTTTGCCCTTGTCCGCCCCTCTTTGCCCTTGTCCCGTATTCTCCGCCCTTGTCCGCCCCTCTTAGCCCTTGTCTGCCCCTCTTTGCCCTTGTCCGCCCCTCTTTGTCCTTGTCCCCCCCTCTTTGCCCTTGTCCCGTTTTCTCCGCCCTTGTCCGCCCCTCTTTGCCCTTGTCCGCCCCTCTTTGCCCTTGTCCGCCCCTCTTTGCCCTTGTCCGCCCCTTCTTTGCCCTTGTCCGCCCCTTCTTTGCCCTTGTCCGCCCCTCTTTGCCCTTGTCCGCCCCTCTTTGCCCTTGTCCGCCCCTCTTTGCCCTTGTCCGCCCCTCTTTGCCCTTGTCCGCCCCTCTTTGCCCTTGTCCGCCCCTCTTTGCCCTTGTCCGCCCCTCTTTGCCCTTGTCCGCCCCTCTTTGCCCTTGTCCGACCCTCTTTGCCCTTGTCCGCCCCTCTTTGCCCTTGTCCGCCCCTCTTTGCCCTTGTCCGCCCCTCTTTGCCCTTGTTCCGAATTCTCCGCACTTGTCCGCCCCTCTTTGCCCTTGCCCCGTATTATCCGCCCTTGTCCGCCCCTCTTTGCCCTTGTCCGCCCCTCTTTGCCCTTGTCCGCCCCTCTTTGCACTTGTCCGCCCCTCTTTGCCCTTGTCCGCCCCTCTTTGCCCTTGTTCCGATTTCTCCGCACTTGTCCGCCCCTCTTTGCCCTTGTCTGCCCCTCTTTGCAATTGTCTGCCCCTCTTTGCCCTTGTCCGCCCCTCTTTGCCCTTGTCCGC
The DNA here is from genome assembly GCF_032191515.1 of Phaenicophaeus curvirostris. Lineage (NCBI taxonomy): Eukaryota > Metazoa > Chordata > Aves > Cuculiformes > Cuculidae > Phaenicophaeus > Phaenicophaeus curvirostris. Next base: position 147,794 of record NW_027206855.1, read on the forward strand.
CCCTCTTTGCCCTTGTCCGCCCCTCTTTGCCCTTGTCCGCCCCTCTTTGCCCTTGTCTCGAATTCTCCGCTCTTGTCCGCCCCTCTTTGCCCTTGTCCGCCCCTCTTTGCCCTTGTTCCGAATTCTCCGCCTTTGTCCGCCCCTCTTTGCCCTTGTCCGCCCCTCTTTGCCCTTGTCCGCCCCTCTTTGCCCTTGTCCGCCCCTCTTTGCCCTTGTCCCGTATTCTCCGCCCTTGTCCGCAACTCTTTGCCCTTGTACGCCCCTCTTTGCACTTGTCCGCCCCTCTTTGCCCTTGTCCGCCCCTCTTTGCCCTTGTTCCGAATTCTCCGCCCTTGTCCGCCCCTCTTTGCCCTTGTCCGCCCCTCTTTGCCCTTGTCCGCCCCTCTTTGCCCTTGTCCGCCCCTCTTTGCCCTTGTCCGCCCCTCTTTGCCCTTGTCCGCCCCTCTTTGCCCTTGTCCGCCCCTCTTTGCCCTTGTTCCGAATTCTCCGCCATTGTCCGCCCCTCTTTGCCCTTGTCCGCCCCTCTTTGCCCTTGTCCGCCCCTCTTTGCCCTTGTCCGCCCCTCTTTGCCCTTGTCCGCCCCTCTTTGCCCTTGTCCGCCCCTCTTTGCCCTTGACCGCCCCTCTTTGCCCTTGACCGCCCCTCTTTGCCCTTGACCGCCCCTCTTTGCCCTTGACCGCCCCTCTTTGCCCTTGACCGCCTCTCTTTGCCCTTGACTGTCCCTCTTTGCCCTTGTCCGCCCCTCTTTGCCCTTGTCCGCCCCTCTTTGCCCTTGTCCGCCCCTCTTTGCCCTTGTCCGCCCCTCTTTGCCCTTGTCCGCCCCTCTTTGCCCTTGTCCGCCCCTCTTTGCCCTTGTCCGCCCCTCTTTGCCCTTGTCCGCCCCTCTTTGCCCTTGTTCCGAATTCTCAGCCCTTGTCCGCCCCTCTTTGCCCTTGTCCGCCCCTCTTTGCCCTTGTCCGCCCCTCTTTGCCCTTGTCCGCCCCTCTTTGCCCTTGTCCGCCCCTCTTTGCCCTTGTCCGCCCCTCTTTGCCCTTGTCCGCCCCTCTTTGCCCTTGTCCCGTATTCTCTGCCCTTGTCCGCCCCTCTTTGCCCTTGTCCGCCCCTCTTTGCCCTTGTCCGCCCCTCTTTGCCCTTGTCCGCCCCTCTTTGCCCTTGTCCGCCCCTCTTTGCCCTTGTCCGCCCCTCTTTGCCCTTGTCCGCCCCTCTTTGCCCTTGTCCGCCCCTCTTTGCCCTTGTCCGCCCCTCTTTGCCCTTGTCCCGTATTCTCTGCCCTTGTCCGCCCCTCTTTGCCCTTGTCCGCCCCTCTTTGCCCTTGTCCGCCCCTCTTTGCCCTTGTCCGCCCCTCTTTGCCCTTGTCCGCCCCTCTTTGCCCTTGTCCGCCCCTCTTTGCCCTTGTCCGCCCCTCTTTGCCCTTGTCCGCCCCTCTTTGCCCTTGTCCGCCCCTCTTTGCCCTTGTCCGCCCCTCTTTGCCCTTGTCCCGAATTCTCCGCCCTTGTCCGCCCCTCTTTGCCCTTGTCGGCCCCTCTTTGCCCTTGTCCCGTATTCTCAGCACTTGTCCGCCCCTCTTTGCCCTTGTCCGCCCCTCTTTGCCCTTGTCCGCCCCTCTTTGCCCTTGTCCGCCCCTCTTTGCCCTTGTCTGCCCCTCTTTGCCCTTGTCCGCCCCTCTTTGCCCTTGTTCCGAATACTCCGCCCTTGTCCGCCCCTCTTTGCCCTTGTCCGCCCCTCTTTGCCCTTGTCCGCCCCTCTTTGCCCTTGTCCGCCCCTCTTTGCCCTTGTCCGCCCCTCTTTGCCCTTGTCCGCCCCTCTTTGCCCTTGTCCCGTATTCTCCGCCCTTGTCCGCAACTCTTTGCCCTTGTACGCCCCTCTTTGCACTTGTCCGCCCCTCTTTGCCCTTGTCCGCCCCTCTTTGCCCTTGTTCCGAATTCTCCGCCCTTGTCCGCCCCTCTTTGCCCTTGTCCGCCCCTCTTTGCCCTTGTCCGCCCCTCTTTGCCCTTGTCCGCCCCTCTTTGCCCTTGTCCGCCCCTCTTTGCCCTTGTTCCGAATTCTCCGCCCTTGTCCGCCCCTCTTTGCCCTTGTCCGCCCCTCTTTGCCCTTGTCCGCCCCTCTTTGCCCTTGTCCGCCCCTCTTTGCCCTTGACCGCCCCTCTTTGCCCTTGACCGCCCCTCTTTGCCCTTGACCGCCCCTCTTTGCCCTTGACCGCCCCTCTTTGCCCTTGACCGCCCCTCTTTGCCCTTGACCGCCCCTCTTTGCCCTTGACCGCCTCTCTTTGCCCTTGACTGGCCCTCTTTGCCCTTGTCCGCCCCTCTTTGCCCTTGTCCGCCCCTCTTTGCCCTTGTCCGCACCTCTTTGCCCTTGTCCGCCCCTCTTTGCCCTTGTCCGCCCCTCTTTGCCCTTGTACGCCCCTCTTTGCCCTTGTTCCGAATTCTCAGCCCTTGTCCGCCCCTCTTTGCCCTTGTCCGCCCCTCTTTGCCCTTGTCCGCCCCTCTTTGCCCTTGTCCGCCCCTCTTTGCCCTTGTCCGCCCCTCTTTGCCCTTGTCCGCCCCTCTTTGCCCTTGTCCGCCCCTCTTTGCCCTTGTCCGCCCCTCTTTGCCCTTGTCCGCCCCTCTTTGCCCTTGTCCGCCCCTCTTTGCCCTTGTCCCGTATTCTCCGCCCTTGTCCGCCCCTCTTTGCCCTTGTCCGCCCCTCTTTGCCCTTGTCCGCCCCTCTTTGCCCTTGTCCGCCCCTCTTTGCCCTTGTCCGCCCCTCTTTGCCCTTGTCCGCCCCTCTTTGCCCTTGTCCGCCCCTCTTTGCCCTTGTCCGCCCCTCTTTGCCCTTGTCCGCCCCTCTTTGCCCTTGTCCGCCCCTCTTTGCCCTTGTCCGCCCCTCTTTGCCCTTGTCCGCCCCTCTTTGCCCTTGTCCGCCCCTCTTTGCCCTTGTCCGCCCCTCTTTGCCCTTGTCCGCCCCTCTTTGCCCTTGTCCGCCCCTCTTTGCCCTTGTCCGCCCCTCTTTGCCCTTGTCCGCCCCTCTTTGCCCTTGTCCGCCCCTCTTTGCCCTTGTCCGCCCCTCTTTGCCCTTGTCCGCCCCTCTTTGCCCTTGTCCGCCCCTCTTTGCCCTTGTCCGCCCCTCTTTGCCCTTGTCCGCCCCTCTTTGCCCTTGTCCGCCCCTCTTTGCCCTTGTCCGCCCCTCTTTGCCCTTGTCCGCCCCTCTTTGCCCTTGTCCCGTATTCTCCCCCCTTGTCCGCCCCTCTTTGCCCTTGTCCGCCCCTCTTTGCCCTTGTCCGCCCCTCTTTGCCCTTGTTCCGAATTCTCCGCTGTTGTCCGCCCCTCTTTGCCCTTGTCCGCCCCTCTTTGCGCTTGTCCCGTATTCTCCGCCCTTGTCCGCCCCTCTTTGCCCTTGTCCGCCCCTCTTTGCCCTTGTCCGCCCCTCTTTGCCCTTGTCCGCCCCTCTTTGCCCTTGTCCGCCCCTCTTTGCCCTTGTCCCGAATTCTCCGCCCTTGTCCGCCCCTCTTTGCCCTTGTCCGCCCCTCTTTGCCCTTGTCCCGTATTCTCAGCACTTGTCCGCCCCTCTTTGCCCTTGTCCGCCCCTCTTTACCCTTGTCCGCCCCTCTTTGCCCTTGTCCGCCCCTCTTTGCCCTTGTCCGCCCCTCTTTGCCCTTGTTCCGAATTCTCCGCCCTTGTCCGCCCCTCTTTGCCCTTGTCCGCCCCTCTTTGCCCTTGTCCGCCCCTCTTTGCCCTTGTCCGACCCTCTTTGCCCTTGTCCGACCCTCTTTGCCCTTGTCCGCCCCTCTTTGCCCTTGTCCGCCCCTCTTTGCCCTTGTCCGCCCCTCTTTGCCCTTGTCCGCCCCTCTTTGCCCTTGTCCGCCCCTCTTTGCCCTTGTCCGCCCCTCTTTGCCCTTGTCCGCCCCTCTTTGCCCTTGTCCGCCCCTCTTTGCCCTTGTCCGCCCCTCTTTGCCCTTGTCCGCCCCTCTTTGCCCTTGTCCCGTATTCTCCGCACTTGTCCGCCCCTCTGTGCCCTTGTCCGCCCCTCTTTGCCCTTGTCCGCCCCCTTTGCCCTTGTTCCGAATTCTCCGCACTTGTCCGCCCCTCTTTGCCCTTGTCCCGTATTCTCCGCCATTGTCCGCCCCTCTTTGCCCTTGTCCGCCCCTCTTTGCCCTTGTACCAAATTCTCCGCCATTGTCCGCCCCTCTTTGCCCTTGTCCGCCCCTCTTTGCCCTTGTTCGGCCCTCTTTGCCCTTGTCCGCCCCTCTTTGCACTTGTTCCGAATTCTCCGCCATTGTCCGCCCCTCTTTGTCCTTGTCCGCCCCTCTTTGTCCTCGTCCGCCCCTCTTTGCCCTTGTCCGCCCCTCTTTGCCCTTGTCCGCCCCTCTTTGCCCTTGTCCGCCCCTCTTTGCCCTTGTCCCGTATTCTCCGCACTTGTCTGCCCCACTTTGCCCTTGTCTGCGCCACTTTGCCCTTGTCCGCCCCTCTTTGCCCTTGTTCCGAATTCTCCGCCCTTGTCCGCCCCTCTTTGCCCTTGTCCGCCCCTCTTTGCCCTTGTCCGCCCCTCTTTGCCCTTGTTCCGAATTCTCCGCCCTTTTCCGCCCCTCTTTGCCCTTGTCCGCCCCTCTTTGCCCTTGTCCGCCCCTCTTTGCCCTTGTCCGCCCCTCTTTGCCCTTGTCCGCCCCTCTTTGCCCTTGTCCGCCCGTCTTTGCCCTTGTCCGCCCGTCTTTGCCCTTGTCCGCCCCTCTTTGCCCTTGTCCGCCCCTCTTTGCCCTTGTCCGCCCCTCTTTGCCCTTGTCCCGTATTCTCCGCCCTTGTCCGCCCCTCTTTGCCCTTGTCCGCCCCTCTTTGCCCTTGTCCGCCCCTCTTTGCCCTTGTTCCGAATTCTCCGCCCTTGTCCGCCCCTCTTTGCCCTTGTCCCGTATTCTCCGCCCTTGTCCGCCCCTCTTTGCCCTTGTCCGCCCCTCTTTGCCCTTGTCCGCCCCTCTTTGCCCTTGTCCGCCCCTCTTTGCCCTTGTTCCGAATTCTCCGCCCTTGTCCGTCCCTCTTTGCCCTTGTCCGCCCCTCTTTGCCCTTGTCCGCCCCTCTTTGCCCTTGTTCCGAATTCTCCGCCCTTGTCCGCCCCTCTTTGCCCTTGTCCCGTATTCTCCGCCCTTGTCCGCCCCTCTTTGCCCTTGTCCGCCCCTCTTTGCACTTGTCCGCCCCTCTTTGCCCTTGTTCCGAATTCTCCGCCCTTGTCCGCCCCTCTTTACCCTTGTCCCGTATTCTCCGCACTTGTCCGCCCCTCTTTGCCCTTGTCCGCCCCTCTTTGCCCTTGTCCGCCCCTCTTTGCCCTTGTCCGCCCCTCTTTGCCCTTGTCCGCCCCTCTTTGCCCTTGTCCGCCCCTCTTTGCCCTTGTCCGCCCCTCTTTGCCCTTGTCCCGTATTCTCCGCCCTTGTCCGCCCCTCTTTGCCCTTGTCCGCCCCTCTTTGCCCTTGTCCGCCCCTCTTTGCCCTTGTCCGCCCCTCTTTGCCCTTGTTCCGAATTCTCCGCCCTTGTCCGCCCCTCTTTGCCCTTGTCCCGTATTCTCCGCCCTTGTCCGCCCCTCTTTGCCCTTGTCCGCCCCTCTTTGCCTTTGTCCGCCCCTCTTTGCCCTTGTCCGCCCCTCTTTGCCCTTGTCCGCCCCTCTTTGCCCTTGTTCCGAATTCTCCGCCCTTGTCCGCCCCTCTTTGCCCTTGTCCGCCCCTCTTTGCCCTTGTCCGCTCCTCTTTGCCCTTGTCCGCCCCTCTTTGCCCTTGTCCGCCCCTCTTTGCCCTTGTCCCGTATTCTCCGCCCTTGTCCGGCCCTCTTTGCCCTTGTCCGGCCCTCTTTGCCCTTGTCCGCCCCTCTTTGCCCTTGTCCGCCCCTCTTTGCCCTTGTCCGCCCCTCTTTGCCCTTGTTCCGAATTCTCCGCCCTTGTCCGCCCCTCTTTGCCCTTGTCCGCCCCACTTTGCCCTTGTCCGCCCCACTTTGCCCTTGTCCGCCCCACTTTGCCCTTGTCCGCCCCACTTTGCCCTTGTCCGCCCCACTTTGCCCTTGTCCGCCCCTCTTTGCCCTTGTCCGCCCCTCTTTGCCCTTGTTCCGAATTCTCCGCCCTTGTCCGCCCCTCTTTGCCCTTGTCCGCCCCTCTTTGCCCTTGTCCGCCCCTCTTTGCCCTTGTCCGCCCCTCTTTGCCCTTGTCCCGTATTCTCCGCTCTTGTCCGCCCCTCTTTGCCCTTGTCCGCCCCTCTTTGCCCTTGTCCGCCCCTCTTTGCCGTTGTCCGCCCCTCTTTGCCGTTGTCCGCCCCTCTTTGCCCTTGTCCCGTATTCTCCGCACTTGTCCGCCCCTCTTTGCACTTGTCCGCCCCTCTTTGCCCTTGTCCGCCCCTCTTTGCCCTTGTCCCGTATTCTCCGCCCTTGTCCGCCCCTCTTTGCCCTTGTCCGCCCCTCTTTGCCCTTGTCCGCCCCTCTTTGCCCTTGTCCGCCCCTCTTTGCCCTTGTCCGCCCCTCTTTGTCCTTGTCCGCCCCTCTTTGCCCTTGTCCGCCCCTCTTTGCCCTTGTCCGCCCCTCTTTGCCCTTGTCCGCCCCTCTTTGCCCTTGTCCGCCCCTCTTTGCCCTTGTCCGCCCCTCTTTGCCCTTGTCCGCCCCTCTTTGCCCTTGTCCGCCCCTCTTTGCCCTTGTTCCGAATTCTCCGCCCTTGTCCGCCCCTCTTTGCCCTTGTCCGACCCTCTTTGCCCTTGTCCGCCCCTCTTTGCCCTTGTCCGCCCCTCTTTGCCCTTGTCCGCCCCTCTTTGCCCTTGTCCGCCCCTCTTTGCCCTTGTCCGCCCCTCTTTGCCCTTGTCCGCCCCTCTTTGCCCTTGTCCCGTATTCTCCGCACTTGTCCGCCCCTCTGTGCCCTTGTCCGCCCCTCTTTGCCCTTGTCCGCCCCCTTTGCCCTTGTTCCGAATTCTCCGCACTTGTCCGCCCCTCTTTGCCCTTGTCCCGTATTCTCCGCCCTTGTCCGCCCCTCTTTGCCCTTGTCCGCCCCTCTTTGCCCTTGTCCGCCCCTCTTTGCCCTTGTACCAAATTCTCCGCCATTGTCCGCCCCTCTTTGCCCTTGTCCGCCCCTCTTTGCCCTTGTTCGGCCCTCTTTGCCCTTGTCCGCCCCTCTTTGCACTTGTTCCGAATTCTCCGCCATTGTCCGCCCCTCTTTGTCCTTGTCCGCCCCTCTTTGCCCTTGTCCGCCCCTCTTTGCCCTTGTCCGCCCCTCTTTGCCCTTGTCCGCCCCTCTTTGCCCTTGTCCCGTATTCTCCGCACTTGTCTGCCCCACTTTGCCCTTGTCTGCGCCACTTTGCCCTTGTCCGCCCCACTTTGCCCTTGTCCGCCCCACTTTGCCCTTGTCCGCCCCTCTGTGCCCTTGTCCGCCCCTCTTTGCCCTTGTTCCGAATTCTCCGCCCTTGTCCGCCCCTCTTTGCCCTTGTCCGCCCCTCTTTGCCCTTGTCCGCCCCTCTTTGCCCTTGTTCCGAATTCTCCGCCCTTGTCCGCCCCTCTTTGCCCTTGTCCGCCCCTCTTTGCCCTTGTCCGCCCCTCTTTGCCCTTGTCCGCCCGTCTTTGCCCTTGTCCGCCCGTCTTTGCCCTTGTCCGCCCCTCTTTGCCCTTGTCCGCCCCTCTTTGCCCTTGTCCGCCCCTCTTTGCCCTTGTCCGCCCCTCTTTGCCCTTGTCCCGTATTCTCCGCCCTTGTCCGCCCCTCTTTGCCCTTGTCCGCCCCTCTTTGCCCTTGTCCGCCCCTCTTTGCCCTTGTTCCGAATTCTCCGCCCTTGTCCGCCCCTCTTTGCCCTTGTCCCGTATTCTCCGCCCTTGTCCGCCCCTCTTTGCCCTTGTCCGCCCCTCTTTGCCCTTGTCCGCCCCTCTTTGCCCTTGTCCGCCCCTCTTTGCCCTTGTTCCAAATTCTCCGCCCTTGTCCGTCCCTCTTTGCCCTTGTCCGCCCCTCTTTGCCCTTGTCCGCCCCTCTTTGCCCTTGTTCCGAATTCTCCGCCCTTGTCCGCCCCTCTTTGCCCTTGTCCCGTATTCTCCGCCCTTGTCCGCCCCTCTTTGCCCTTGTCCGCCCCTCTTTGCCCTTGTCCGCCCCTCTTTGCACTTGTCCGCCCCTCTTTGCCCTTGTTCCGAATTCTCCGCCCTTGTCCGCCCCTCTTTACCCTTGTCCCGTATTCTCCGCACTTGTCCGCCCCTCTTTGCCCTTGTCCGCCCCTCTTTGCCCTTGTCCGCCCCTCTTTGCCCTTGTCCGCCCCTCTTTGCCCTTGTCCCGTATTCTCCGCCCTTGTCCGCCCCTCTTTGCCCTTGTCCGCCCCTCTTTGCCCTTGTCCGCCCCTCTTTGCCCTTGTCCGCCCCTCTTTGCCCTTGTTCCGAATTCTCCGCCCTTGTCCGCCCCTCTTTGCCCTTGTCCCGTATTCTCCGCCCTTGTCCGCCCCTCTTTGCCCTTGTCCGCCCCTCTTTGCCTTTGTCCGCCCCTCTTTGCCCTTGTCCGCCCCTCTTTGCCCTTGTCCGCCCCTCTTTGCCCTTGTCCGCCCCTCTTTGCCCTTGTTCCGAATTCTCCGCCCTTGTCCGCCCCTCTTTGCCCTTGTCCGCCCCTCTTTGCCCTTGTCCGCTCCTCTTTGCCCTTGTCTGCTCCTCTTTGCCCTTGTCCGCCCCTCTTTGCCCTTGTCCGCCCCTCTTTGCCCTTGTCCCGTATTCTCCGCCCTTGTCCGGCCCTCTTTGCCCTTGTCCGGCCCTCTTTGCCCTTGTCCGCCCCTCTTTGCCCTTGTCCGCCCCTCTTTGCCCTTGTCCGCCCCTCTTTGCCCTTGTTCCGAATTCTCCGCCCTTGTCCGCCCCTCTTTGCCCTTGTCCGCCCCTCTTTGCCCTTGTCCGCCCCACTTTGCCCTTGTCCGCCCCACTTTGCCCTTGTCCGCCCCTCTTTGCCCTTGTCCGCCCCTCTTTGCCCTTGTCCGCCGCTCTTTGCCCTTGTCCGCCCCTCTTTGCCCTTGTTCCGAATTCTCCGCCCTTGTCCGCCCCTCTTTGCCCTTGTCCGCCCCTCTTTGCCCTTGTCCGCCCCTCTTTGCCCTTGTCCGCCCCTCTTTGCCCTTGTCCGCCCCTCTTTGCCCTTGTCCGCCCCTCTTTGCCCTTGTCCCGTATTCTCCGCTCTTGTCCGCCCCTCTTTGCCGTTGTCCGCCCCTCTTTGCCGTTGTCCGCCCCTCTTTGCCCTTGTCCCGTATTCTCCGCACTTGTCCGCCCCTCTTTGCACTTGTCCGCCCCTCTTTGCCCTTGTCCGCCCCTCTTTGCCCTTGTCCCGTATTCTCCGCCCTTGTCCGCCCCTCTTTGCCCTTGTCCGCCCCTCTTTGCCCTTGTCCGCCCCTCTTTGCCCTTGTCCGCCCCTCTTTGTCCTTGTCTGCCCCTCTTTGCCCTTGTCCGCCCCTCTTTGCCCTTGTCCGCCCCTCTTTGCCCTTGTCCGCCCCTCTTTGCCCTTGTCCGCCCCTCTTTGCCCTTGTCCGCCCCTCTTTGCCCTTGTCCGCCCCTCTTTGCCCTTGTCCGCCCCTCTTTGCCCTTGTCCGCCCCTCTTTGCCCTTGTCCCGTATTCTCCGCCCTTGTCCGCCCCTCTTTGACCTTGTCCGCCCCTCTTTGACCTTGTCCGCCCCTCTTTGCACTTGTCCGCCCCTCTTTGCACTTGTTCCGAATTCTCCGCCCTTGTCCGCCCCTCTTTGCCCTTGTCCGCCCCTCTTTGCCCTTGTCCGCCCCTCTTTGCCCTTGTCCGCCCCTCTTTGCCCTTGTCCGCCCCTCTTTGCCCTTGTCCGCCCCTCTTTGCCCTTGTCCCGTATTCTCCGCCCTTGTCCGCCCCTCTTTGCCCTTGTCCGCCCCTCTTTGCCCTTGTCCGCCCCTCTTTGCCCTTGTCCGCCCCTCTTTGCCCTTGTCCGCCCCTCTTTGCCCTTGTCCGCCCCTCTTTGCCCTTGTCCGCCCCTCTTTGCCCTTGTCCGCCCCTCTTTGCCCTTGTCCGCCCCTCTTTGCCCTTGTCCGCCCCTCTTTGTACTTGTCCGCCCCTCTTTGCCCTTGTCAGCCCCTCTTTGCCCTTGTCCGCCCCTCTTTGCCCTTGTCCGCCCCTCTTTGCCCTTGTCCGCCCCTCTTTGCCCTTGTCCGCCCCTCTTTGCCCTTGTCCGCCCCTCTTTGCCCTTGTCCGCCCCTCTTTGCCCTTGTCCGCCCCTCTTTGCCCTTGTCCGCCCCTCTTTGCCCTTGTCCGCCCCTCTTTGCCCTTGTCCGCCCCTCTTTGCCCTTGTCCCGTATTCTCCGCCCTTGTCCGCCCCTCTTTGCCCTTGTCCGCCCCTCTTTGCCCTTGTCCGCCCCTCTTTGCACTTGTCCGCCCCTCTTTGCACTTGTCCGCCCCTCTTTGCACTTGTTCCGAATTCTCCGCCCTTGTCCGCCCCTCTTTGCCCTTGTCCGCTCCTCTTTGCCCTTGTCCGCTCCTCTTTGCCCTTGTCCGCCCATCTTTGCCCTTGTCCGCCCCTCTTTGCCCTTGTCCGCCCCTCTTTGCGCTTGTCCCGTATTCTCCGCCCTTGTCCGCCCCTCTTTGCCCTTGTCCGCCCCTCTTTGCCCTTGTCCGCCCCTCTTTGCCCTTGTCCGCCCGTCTTTGCCCTTGTTCCGAATTCTCCGCCCTTGTCCGCCCCTCTTTGCCCTTGTCCGCCCCTCTTTGCCCTTGTCCGCCCCTCTTTGCCCTTGTCCGACCCTCTTTGCCCTTGTCCGACCCTCTTTGCCCTTGTCCGCCCCTCTTTGCCCTTGTCCGACCCTCTTTGCCCTTGTCCCGTATTCTCCGCCCTTGTCCGCCCCTCTTTGCCCTTGTCCGCCCCTCTTTGCCCTTGTCCGCCCCTCTTTGCCCTTGTCCGCCCCTCTTTGCCCTTGTCCGCCCCTCTTTGCCCTTGTCCGCCCCTCTTTGCCCTTGTCCGCCCCTCTTTGCCCTTGTCCGCCCCTCTTTGCCCTTGTCCGCCCCTCTTTGCCCTTGTCCGCCCCTCTTTGCCCTTGTCCGCCCCTCTTTGCCCTTGTCCGCCCCTCTTTGCCCTTGTCCGCCCCTCTTTGCCCTTGTCCGCCCCTCTTTGCCCTTGTCCCGTATTCTCCGCACTTGTCCGCCCCTCTTTGCCCTTGTCCGCCCCTCTTTGCCCTTGTCCGCCCCTCTTTGCCCTTGTCCGCCCCTCTTTGCCATTGTCCGCCCCTCTTTGCCCTTGTTCCGAATTCTCCGCACTTGTCCGCCCCTCTTTGCCCTTGTCCCGTATTCTCCGCTGTTGTCCGCCCCTCTTTGCCCTTGTCCGCCCCTCTTTGCCCTTGTTCCGAATTCTCCGCCCTTGTCCGTCCCTCTTTGCCCTTGTCCGCCCCTCTTTGCCCTTGTCCGCCCCTCTTTGCGCTTGTCCCGTATTCTCCGCCCTTGTCCGCCCCTCTTTGCCCTTGTCCGCCCCTCTTTGCCCTTGTCCGCCCCTCTTTGCCCTTGTCCGCCCCTCTTTGCCCTTGTTCGCCCCTCTTTGCCCTTGTCCCGTATTCTCCGCACTTGTCCGCCCCTCTTTGCCCTTGTCCGCCCCTCTTTGCCATTGTCCGCCCCTCTTTGCCCTTGTTCCGAATTCTCCGCACTTGTCCGCCCCTCTTTGCCCTTGTCCCGTATTCTCCGCTGTTGTCCGCCCCTCTTTGCCCTTGTCCGCCCCTCTTTGCCCTTGTTCCGAATTCTCCGCCCTTGTCCGTCCCTCTTTGCCCTTGTCCGCCCCTCTTTGCCCTTGTCCGCCCCTCTTTGCGCTTGTCCCGTATTCTCCGCCCTTGTCCGCCCCTCTTTGCCCTTGTCCGCCCCTCTTTGCCCTTGTCCGCCCCTCTTTGCCCTTGTCCGCCCCTCTTTGCCCTTGTCCGCCCCTCTTTGCCCTTGTCCTGAATTCTCCGCCCTTGTCCGCCCCTCTTTGCCCTTGTCCGCCCCTCTTTGCCCTTGTCCCGTATTCTCAGCCCTTGTCCGCCCCTCTTTGCCCTTGTCCGCCCCTCTTTGCCCTTGACCGCCCCTCTTTGCCCTTGTCCGCCCCTCTTTGCCCTTGTCCGCCCCTCTTTGCCCTTGTTCCGAATTCTCCGCCCTTGTCCGCCCCTCTTTGCCCTTGTCCGCCCCTCTTTGCCCTTGTCCGCCCCTCTTTGCCCTTGTCCGCCCCTCTTTGCCCTTGTCCGCCCCTCTTTGCCCTTGTCCGCCCCTCTTTGCCCTTGTCCGCCCCTCTTTGCCCTTGTCCGCCCCTCTTTGCCCTTGTCCGCCCCTCTTTGCCCTTGTCCGCCCCTCTTTGCCCTTGTCCCGTATTCTCCGCACTTGTCCGCCCCTCTTTGCCCTTTTCCGCCCCTCTTTGCCCTTGTCCGCCCCCTTTGCCCTTGTTCCGTATTCTCCGCACTTGTCCGCCCCTCTTTGCCCTTGTCCCGTATTCTCCGCCCTTGTCCGCCCCTCTTTGCCCTTGTCCGCCCCTCTTTGCCCTTGTCCGCCCCTCTTTGCCCTTGTTCCGAATTCTCCGGCATTGTCCGCCCCTCTTTGCCCTTGTCCGCCACTCTTTGCCCTTGTTCGGCCCTCTTTGCCCTTGTCCGCCCCTCTTTGCACTTGTTCCGAATTCTCCGCCATTGTCCGCCCCTCTTTGCCCTTGTCCGCCCCTCTTTGCCCTTGTCCGCCCCTCTTTGCCCTTGTCCGCCCCTCTTTGCCCTTGTCCGCCCCTCTTTGCCCTTGTCCGCCCCTCTTTGCCCTTGTCCCGTATTCTCCGCACTTGTCCGCCCCACTTTGCCCTTGTCCGCCCCACTTTGCCCTTGTCCGCCCCACTTTGCCCTTGTCCGCCCCACTTTGCCCTTGTCCGCCCCACTTTGCCCTTGTCCGCCCCACTTTGCCCTTGTCCGCCCCACTTTGCCCTTGTCCGCCCCACTTTGCCCTTGTCCGCCCCACTTTGCCCTTGTCCGCCCCTCTTTGCCCTTGTTCCGAATTCTCCGCCCTTGTCCGCCCCTCTTTGCCCTTGTCCGCCCCTCTTTGCCCTTGTCCGCCCCTCTTTGCCCTTGTCCGCCCCTCTTTGCCCTTGTTCCGAATTCTCCGCCCTTTTCCGCCCCTCTTTGCCCTTGTCCGCCCCTCTTTGCCCTTGTCCGCCCCTCTTTGCCCTTGTCCGCCCCTCTTTGCCCTTGTTCCGAATTCTCCGGCATTGTCCGCCCCTCTTTGCCCTTGTCCGCCCCTCTTTGCCCTTGTTCGGCCCTCTTTGCCCTTGTCCGCCCCTCTTTGCACTTGTTCCGAATTCTCCGCCATTGTCCGCCCCTCTTTGCCCTTGTCCGCCCCTCTTTGCCCTTGTCCGCCCCTCTTTGCCCTTGTCCGCCCCTCTTTGCCCTTGTCCCGTATTCTCCGCACTTGTCCGCCCCACTTTGCCCTTGTCTGCCCCACTTTGCCCTTGTCCGCCCCACTTTGCCCTTGTCCGCCCCACTTTGCCCTTGTCCGCCCCACTTTGCCCTTGTCCGCCCCTCTTTGCCCTTGTCCGCCCCTCTTTGCCCTTGTCCGCCCCTCTTTGCCCTTGTTCCGAATTCTCCGCCCTTGTATGCCCCTCTTTGCCCTTGTCCGCCCCTCTTTGCCCTTGTCCGCCCCTCTTTGCCCTTGTTCCGAATTCTCCGCCCTTTTCCGCCCCTCTTTGCCCTTGTCCGCCCCTCTTTGCCCTTGTCCGCCCCTCTTTGCCCTTGTCCGCCCCTCTTTGCCCTTATCCCGTATTCTCCGCCCTTGTCCGCCCCTCTTTGCCCTTGTCCGCCCCTCTTTGCCCTTGTGCGCCCCTCTTTGCCCTTGTCCGCCCCTCTTTGCCCTTGTTCCGAATTCTCCGCCCTTGTCCGCCCCTCTTTGCCCTTGTCCCGTATTCTCCGCCCTTGTCCGCCCCTCTTTGCTCTTGTCCGCCCCTCTTTGCCCTTGTCCGCCCCTCTTTGCCCTTGTTCCGAATTCTCCGCCCTTGTCCGTCCCTCTTTGCCCTTGTCCGCCCCTCTTTGCCCTTGTCCCCCCCTCTTTGCCCTTGTTCCGAATTCTCCGCCCTTGTCCGCCCCTCTTTGCCCTTGTCCCGTATTCTCCACCCTTGTCCGCCCCTCTTTGCCCTTGTCCGCCCGTCTTTGCCCTTGTCCGCCCGTCTTTGCCCTTGTCCGCCCCACTTTGCCCTTGTCCGCCCCTCTTTGCCCTTGTCCCGTATTCTCCGCCCTTGTCCGCCCCTCTTTGCCCTTGTCCGCCCCTCTTTGCCCTTGTGCGCCCCTCTTTGCCCTTGTCCGCCCCTCTTTGCCCTTGTTCCGAATTCTCCGCCCTTGTCCGCCCCTCTTTGCCCTTGTCCCGTATTCTCCGCCCTTGTCCGCCCCTCTTTGCTCTTGTCCGCCCCTCTTTGCCCTTGTCCGCCCCTCTTTGCCCTTGTTCCGAATTCTCCGCCCTTGTCCGTCCCTCTTTGCCCTTGTCCGCCCCTCTTTGCCCTTGTCCCCCCCTCTTTGCCCTTGTTCCGAATTCTCCGCCCTTGTCCGCCCCTTTTTGCCCTTGTCCCGTATTCTCCGCCCTTGTCCGCCCCTCTTTGCCCTTGTCCGCCCCTCTTTGCCCTTGTCCCCCCCTCTTTGCCCTTGTCCCGTATTCTCCGATCGTGTCCGCCCCTCTTTGCCCTTGTCCGCCCCTCTTTGCCCTTGTCCGCCCCTCTTTGCTCTTGTCCGCCCCTCTTTGCCCTTGTCCGCCCTTCTTTGCCCTTGTCCCGTATTCTCCGCCCTTGTCCGCCCCTCTTTGCCCTTGTCCCGTATTCTCCGCCCTTGTCCGCCCCTCTTTGCCATTGTCCCGTATTCTCCGCCCTTGTCCGCCCCTCTTTGCCCTTGTCCGCCCCTCTTTGCCCTTGTCCGCCCCTCTTTGCCCTTGTCCGCCCCTCTTTGCCCTTGTCCGCCCCTCTTTGCCCTTGTCCCGTATTCTCCACACTTGTCCACCCCTCTTTGCCCTTGTCCGCCCCTCTTTGCCCTTGTCCGCCCCTCTTTGCCCTTGTCCGCCCCTCTTTTCCCTTGTTCCGTATTCTCCGCACTTGTCCGCCCCTCTTTGCCCTTGTCCGCCCCTCTTTGCCCTTGTCCAACCCTCTTTGCCCTTGTCCACCCCTCTTTGCCCTTGTTCCTTATTCTCCGCACTTGTCCGCCCCTCTTTGCCCTTGATCCGTATTCTCTGCCCTTGTCCGGCCCTCTTTGCCCTTGTCCGCATTCTCCGCACTTGTCCGCCCCTCTTTGCCCTTCTCCGCCCCTCTTTGCCCTTGTCCGCCCCTCTTTGCCCTTGTCCGCCCCTCTTTGCCCTTGTCCGCCCCTCTTTGCCCTTGTCCGCCCCTCTTTGCCCTTGTCCGCCCCTCTTTGCCCTTGTCCGCCCCTCTTTGCTCTTGTCCGCCCCTCTTTGCCCTTGTCCGCCCCTCTTTGCCCTTGTCCGCCCCTCTTTGCCCTTGTCCGCCCCTCTTTGCCCTTGTCCGCCCCTCTTTGCCCTTGTCCGCCCCTCTTTGCCCTTGTCCGCCCCTCTTTGCCCTTGTCCGCCCCTCTTTGCCCTTGTCCCGTATTCTCCGCCTTTGTCCGCCCCTCTTTGCCCTTGTCCGCCCCTCTTTGCCCTTGTTCCGAATTCTCCGCCCTTGTCCGCCCCTCTTTGCCCTTGTCCGCCCCTCTTTGCCCTTGTCCGCCCCTCTTTGCCCTTGTCCGCCCCTCTTTGCCCTTGTCCGCCCCTCTTTGCCCTTGTCCCCCCCTCTTTGCCCTTGTCCCCCCCTCTTTGCCCTTGTCCGCCCCTCTTTGCCCTTGTCCCGTATTCTCCGCCCTTGTCCGCCCCTCTTTGCCCTTGTCCGCCCCTCTTTGCCCTTGTCCGCCCCACTTTGCCCTTGTCCGCCCCACTTTGCCCTTGTCCGCCCCACTTTGCCCTTGTCCGCCCCTCTTTGCCCTTGTCCGCCCCTCTTTGCCCTTGTCCGCCCCTCTTTGCCCTTGTCCGCCCCTCTTTGCCCTTGTCCCGTATTCTCCGCTCTTGTCTGCCCCTCTTTGCACTTGTTCCGAATTCTCCGCCCTTGTCCGCCCCTCTTTGCCCTTGTCCGCCCCTCTTTGCCCTTGTCCGCCCCTCTTTGCCCTTGTCCGCCCCTCTTTGCCCTTGTCCGCCCCTCTTTGCCCTTGTCCGCCCCTCTTTGCCCTTGTCCCGTATTCTCCGCACTTGTCCGCCCCTCTTTGCCCTTGTCCGCCCCTCTTTGCCCTTGTCCGCCCCTCTTTGCCCTTGTCCGCCCCTCTTTGCCCTTGTCCGCCCCTCTTTGCCCTTGTCCGCCCCTCTTTGCCCTTGTCCGCCCCTCTTTGCCCTTGTCCGCCCCTCTTTGCCCTTGTCCCGTATTCTCCGCCCTTGTCCGCCCCTCTTTGCCCTTGTCCGCCCCTCTTTGCCCTTGTCCGCCCCTCTTTGCCCTTGTCCGCCCCTCTTTGCCCTTGTCCCGTATTCTCCGCCCTTGTCCGCCCCTCTTTGCCCTTGTCCCGTATTCTCCGCCCTTGTCCGCCCCTCTTTGCCCTTGTCCGCCCCTCTTTGCCCTTGTTAAGAATTCTCCGCACTTGTCCGCCCCTCTTTGCCCTTGTCCGCCCCTCTTTGCCTTGTCCGCCCCTCTTTGCCCATGTTCCGAATTCTCCGCCCTTGTCCGCCCCTCTTTGCCCTTGTCCGCCCCTCTTTGCCCTTGTCCGCCCTCTATGCCCTTGTTCCGAATTCTCCGCCCTTGTCCGCCCCTCTTTGCCCTTGTCCGCCCCTCTTTGCCCTTGTCCGCCCCTCTTTGCCCTTGTCCGCCCCTCTTTGCCCTTGTCCGCCCCTCTTTGCCCTTGTCCGCCCCTCTTTGCCCTTGTCCGCCCTCTTTGCCCTTGTCCCGTATTCTCCGCCCTTGTCCGCCCCTCTTGCCCTTGTCCCGTATTCTCCGCCCTTGTCCGCCCCTCTTTGCCCTTGTCCCGTATTCTCCGCCCTTGTCCGCCCCTCTTTGCCCTTGTCCGCCCCTCTTTTGCCCTTGTCCGCCCCTCTTTGCCCTTTTTCGAATTCTCCGCCCTTGTCCGTCCCTCTTTGCCCTTGTCCATCCCTCTTTGCCCTTGTCCGCCACTCTTTGCCCTTGTCCGCCCCTCCTTTGCCCTTGTCCGCCCCTATTTGCGCTTGTCCCGTATTCTCTGCCCTTGTCCGCCCCTCTTTGCCCTTGTCCGCCCCTCTTTGCCCTTTTCCGCCCCTCTTTGCCCTTGTCCGCCCCTCTTTGCCCTTGTTCCGAATTCTCCGCCCTTGTCCGCCCCTCTTTGCCCTTGTCCGCCCCTCTTTGCCTTGTCCGCCCCTCTTTGCCCTTGTCCGCCCCTCTTTGCCCTTGTCCGCCCCTCTTTGCCCTTGTCCGCCCCTCTTTGACCTTGTCCCGTATTCTCAGCCCTTGTCCGCCCCTCTTTGCCCTTGTCCGCCCCTCTTTGCCCTTGTCCGCCCCTCTTTGCCCTTGTCCGCCCCTCTTTGCCCTTGTCCGCCTCTCTTTGCCCTTGTCCGCCCCTCTTTGCCCTTGTTCCGAATTCTCCGTCCTTGTGCGCCCCTCTTAGCCCTTGTCCCGTATTCTCCGCCCTTTTCCGCCCCTCTTTGCCCTTGTCCGCCCCTCTTTGCCCTTGTCCGCCCCTTTTTGCCCTTGTTCCGAATTCTCCGCACTTGTCCGCCCCTCTTTGCCCTTGTCCGCCCCTCTTTGCCCTTGTCCGCCCCTCTTTGCCCTTTTCCGCCCTTCTTTGCCCTTGTCCGCCCCTCTTTGCCCTTGTCCCGTATTCTCCGCACTTGTCCGCCCCACTTTGCCCTTGTCCGCCCCTCTTTGCCCTTGTCCGCCCCTCTTTGCCCTTGTTCCGAATTCTCCGCCTTGTCCGCCCCTCTTTGCCCTTGTCCGCCCCTCTTTGCCCTTGTCCGCCCCTCTTTGCCCTTGTCCGCCCCTCTTTGCCCTTGTCCCGTATTCTCCGCCCTTGTCCGCCCCTCTTTGCCCTTGTCCGCCCCTCTTTGCCCTTGTCCGCCCTCTTTGCCCTTGTCCGCCCCTCTTTGCCCTTGTCTGCCCCTCCTTGCCCTTGTCCACCCCTCTTTGCCCTTGTCCGCCCCTCTTTGCCCTTGTCCCGTATTCTCCGCCCTTGTCCCCCCCTCTTTGCCATGTCCCGTATTCTCCGCCCTTGTCCGCCCCTCTTTGCCCTTGTCCGCCCCTCTTTGCCTTGTCCGCCCCTCTTTGCCCTTGTCCGCCCCTCTTTGCCCTTGTCCGCCCCTCTTTGCCCTTGTCCGCCCCTCTTTGCCCTTGTCCGCCCCTCTTTGCCCTTGTCCGCCCCTCTTTGCCCTTGTCCCGTATTCTCCGCCCTTGTCCGCCCCTCTTTGCCCTTGTCCGCCCCCTCTTTGCCCTTGTCCGCCCCTCTTTGCCCTTGTCCGCCTCTCTTTGCCCTTGTCCGCCTCTCTTTGTCCTTGTCCCCCCCTCTTTGCCCTTGTCCCCCCCTCTTTGCCCTTGTCCGCCCCTCTTTGCCCTTGTCCCGTATTCTCCGCCCTTGTCCGCCCCTCTTTGCCCTTGTCCGCCCCTCTTTGCCCTTGTCCGCCCCTCTTTGCCCTTGTCCGCCCCTCTTTGCCCTTGTCCCGTATTCTCCGCTCTTGTCTGCCCTCTTTGCCCTTGTTCCGAATTCTCCGCCCCTTGTCCGCCCCTCTTTGCCCTTGTCCGCCCCTCTTTGCCCTTGTCCGCCCCTCTTTGCCCTTGTCCGCCCCTCTTTGCCCTTGTCCGCCCCTCTTTGCCCTTGTCCGCCCCTCTTTGCCCTTGTCCGCCCCTCTTTGCCCTTGTCCGCCCCTCTTTGCCCTTGTCCGCCCCTCTTTGCCCTTGTCCCGTATTCTCCGCCCTTGTCCGCCCCTCTTTGCCCTTGTCCGCCCCTCTTTGCCCTTGTCCGCCCCTCTTTGCCCTTGTCCGCCCCTCTTTGCCCTTGTCCGCCCCTCTTTGCCCTTGTCCGCCCCTCTTTGCCCTTGTCCGCCCCTCTTTGCCCTTGTCCGCCCCTCTTTGCCCTTGTCCGCCCCTCTTTGCCCTTGTCCCGTATTCTCCGCCCTTGTCCGCCCCTCTTTGCCCTTGTCCCGTATTCTCTGCCCTTGTCCGCCCCTCTTTGCCCTTGTCCGCCCCTCTTTGCCCTTGTTCCGAATTCTCCGCCCTTGTCCGCCCCTCTTTGCCCTTGTCCGCCCCTCTTTGCCCTTGTCCGCCCCTCTTTGCCCTTGTCCCTTATTCTCCGCCCTTGTCCGCCCCTCTTTGCCCTTGTCCGCCCCTCTTTGCCCTTGTCCGCCCCTCTTTGCCCTTGTCCCGTATTCTCCGCACTTGTCCGCCCCTCTTTGCCCTTGTCCGCCCCTCTTTGCCCTTGTCCGCCCCTCTTTGCCCATGTTCCGAATTCTCCGCCCTTGTCCGCCCCTCTTTGCCCTTGTCCGCCCCTCTTTGCCCTTGTCCGCCCCTCTATGCCCTTGTTCCGAATTCTCCGCCCTTGTCCGCCCCTCTTTGCCCTTGTCCGCCCCTCTTTGCCCTTGTCCGCCCCTCTTTGCCCTTGTCCGCCCCTCTTTGCCCTTGTCCGCCCCTCTTTGCCCTTGTCCCGTATTCTCAGCCCTTGTCCGCCCCTCTTTGCCCTTGTCCGCCCCTCTTTGACCTTGTCCGCCCCTCTTTGCCCTTGTCCGCCTCTCTTTGCCCTTGTCCGCCCCTCTTTGCCCTTGTTCCGAATTCTCCGTCCTTGTGCGCCCCTCTTTGCCCTTGTCCCGTATTCTCCGCCCTTTTCCGCCCCTCTTTGCCCTTGTCCGCCCCTCTTTGCCCTTGTCCGCCCCTTTTTGCCCTTGTTCCGAATTCTCCGCCCTTGTCCGCCCCTCTTTGCCCTTGTCCGCCCCTCTTTGCCCTTGTCCGCCCCTCTTTGCCCTTTTCCGCCCTTCTTTGCCCTTGTCCGCCCCTCTTTGCCCTTGTCCCGTATTCTCCGCACTTGTCCGCCCCACTTTGCCCTTGTCCGCCCCTCTTTGCCCTTGTCCGCCCCTCTTTGCCCTTGTCCGCCCCTCTTTGCCCTTGTTCCGAATTCTCCGCCCTTGTCCGCCCCTCTTTGCCCTTGTCCGCCCCTCTTTGCCCTTGTCCGCCCCTCTTTGCCCTTGTCCGCCCCTCTTTGCCCTTGTCCGCCCCTCTTTGCCCTTGTCCCGTATTCTCCGCCCTTGTCCGCCCCTCTTTGCCCTTGTCCGCCCCTCTTTGCCCTTGTCCGCCCCTCTTTGCCCTTGTCCGCCCCTCTTTGCCCTTGTCCGCCCCTCTTTGCCCTTGTCCGCCCGTCTTTGCCCTTGTCCGCCCCGCTTTGCCCTTGTCCGCCCCGCTTTGCCCTTGTCCGCCCCGCTTTGCCCTTGTCCGCCCCGCTTTGCCCTTGTCCGCCCCGCTTTGCCCTTGTCCGCCCCTCTTTGCCCTTGTCCGCCCCTCTTTGCCCTTGTCCCGTATTCTCCGCCCTTGTCCGCCCCTCTTTGCCCTTGTCCGCCCCTCTTTGCCCTTGTCCGCCCCTCTTTGCCCTTGTCCGCCCCTCTTTGCCCTTGTCCGCCCCTCTTTGCCCTTGTCCGCCCCTCTTTGCCCTTGTCCGCCCCTCTTTGCCCTTGTCCCGTATTCTCCGCCCTTGTCTGCCCCTCTTTGCCCTTGTCCGCCCCTCTTTGCCCTTGTCCGCCCCTCTTTGCCCTTGTCCGCCCCTCTTTGCCCTTGTCCGCCCCTCTTTGCCCTTGTCCGCCCCTCTTTGCCCTTGTCCGCCCCTCTTTGCCCTTGTCCGCCCCTCTTTGCCCTTGTCTGCCCCTCTTTGCCCTTGTCCGCCCCTCTTTGCCCTTGTCCGCCCCTCTTTGCCCTTGTCCCGTATTCTCCGCTGTTGTCCGCCCCTCTTTGTCCTTGTCCCGTATTCTCCGCCCTTGTCCGCCCCTCTTTGCCCTTGTCCGCCCCTCTTTGCCCTTGTCCGCCCCTCTTTGCCCTTGTCCGCCCCTCTTTGCCCTTGTCCGCCCCTCTTTGCCCTTGTTCCGAATTCTCCGCCCTTGTCCGCCCCTCTTTGCCCTTGTCCCGTATTCTCCGCCCTTGTCCGCCTCTCTTTGCCCTTGTCCGCCTCTCTTTGCCCTTGTCCGCCCTCTTTGCCCTTGTCCGCCCCTCTTTGCCCTTGTCCGCCCCTCTTTGCCCTTGTCCGCACCTCTTTGCCCTTTTTCCGAATTCTCCGCCCTTGTCCGCCCCTCTTTGCCCTTGTCCGCCCCTCTTTGCCCTTGTCCGCCCCTCTTTGCCCTTGTCCGCCCCTCTTTGCCCTTGTCCGCCCCTCTTTGCCCTTGTCCCGTATTCTCCGCCCTTGTCCGCCCCTCTTTGCCCTTGTCCACCCCTCTTTGCCCTTTTCCGCCCCTCTTTGCCCTTGTCCGCCCCTCTTTGCCCTTGTTCCGAATTCTCCGCCCTTTTCCGCCCCTCTTTGCCCTTGTTCCGAATTCTCCGCCCTTGTCCGCCCCTCTTTGCCCTTGTCCGCCCCTCTTTGCCCTTGTCCGCCCCTCTTTGCCCTTGTTCGGAATTCTCCGCCATTGTCCGCCCCTCTTTGCCCTTGTCCGCCCCTCTTTGCCCTTGTCCGCCCCTCTTTGCCCTTGTCCGCCCCTCTTTGCCCTTGTCCGCCCCTCTTTGCCCTTGTCCGCCCCTCTTTGCCCTTGTCCGCCCCTCTTTGCTCTTGTCCGCCCCTCTTTGCCCTTGTCCGCCCCTCTTTGCCCTTGTCCGCCCCTCTTTGCCCTTGTCCGCCCCTCTTTGCCCTTGTCCGCCCCTCTTTGCCCTTGTCCGCCCCTCTTTGCCCTTGTCCGCCCCTCTTTGCCCTTGTCCCGTATTCTCCGCACTTGTCCGCCCCACTTTGCCCTTGTCCGCCCCACTTTGCCCTTGTCCGCCCCTCTTTGCCCTTGTCCGCCCCTCTTTGCCCTTGTCCGCCCCTCTTTGCCCTTGTCCGCCCCTCTTTGCCCTTGTCCGCCCCTCTTTGCCCTTGTCCGCCCCTCTTTGCCCTTGTTCCGAATTCTCCGCCCTTGTCCGCCCCTCTTTGCCCTTGTCCGCCCCTCTTTGCCCTTGTCCACCCCTCTTTGCCCTTGTCCCCCCCTCCTTGCCCTTGTCCCCCCCTCTTGGCACTTGTCCCTTATTCTCCGCCATTGTCCGCCCCTCTTTGCCCTTGTCCGCCCCTCTTTGCCCTTGTCCGCCCCTCTTTGCCCTTGTCCGCCCCACTTTGCCCTTGTCCGCCCCACTTTGCCCTTGTCCGCCCCACTTTGCCCTTGTCCCGTATTCTCCGCCCTTGTCCGCCCCTCTTTGCCCTTGTCCGCCCCTCTTTGCCCTTGTCCGCCCCCTTTGCCCTTGTCCGCCCCTCTTTGCCCTTGTCCCCCCCTCTTTGCCCTTGTCCCCCCCTCTTTGCCCTTGTCCCCCCCTCTTTGCCCTTGTCCCGTATTCTCCGATCGTGTCCGCCCCTCTTTGCCCTTGTCCGCCCCTCTTTGCCCTTGTCCGCCCCTCTTTGCCCTTGTCCGCCCCTCTTTGCCCTTGTCCGCCCCTCTTTGCCCTTGTCCGCCCTTCTTTGCCCTTGTCCCGTATTCTCCGCCCTTGTCCGCCCGTCTTTGCCCTTGTCCCGTATTCTCCGCCCTTGTCCGCCCCTCTTTGCCATTGTCCCGTATTCTCCGCCCTTGTCCGCCCCTCTTTGCCCTTGTCCGCCCCTCTTTGCCCTTGTCCGCCCCTCTTTGCCCTTGTCCGCCCCTCTTTGCCCTTGTCCGCCCCTCTTTGCCCTTGTCCGCCCCTCTTTGCCCTTGTCCCGTATTCTCCACACTTGTCCACCCCTCTTTGCCCTTGTCCGCCCCTCTTTGCCCTTGTCCGCCCCTCTTTTCCCTTGTTCCGTATTCTCCGCACTTGTCCGCCCCTCTTTGCCCTTGTCCGCCCCTCTTTGCCCTTGTCCACCCCTCTTTGCCCTTGTCCACCCCTCTTTGCCCTTGTTCCTTATTCTCCGCACTTGTCCGCCCCTCTTTGCCCTTGATCCGTATTCTCTGCCCTTGTCCGGCCCTCTTGGCCCTTGTCCGCATTCTCCGCACTTGTCCGCCCCTCTTTGCCCTTGTCCGCCCCTCTTTGCCCTTGTCCGCCCCTCTTTGCCCTTGTCCGCCCCTCTTTGCCCTTGTCCGCCCCTCTTTGCCCTTGTCCGCCCCTCTTTGCTCTTGTCCGCCCCTCTTTGCCCTTGTCCGCCCCTCTTTGCCCTTGTCCGCCCCTCTTTGCCCTTGTCCGCCCCTCTTTGCCCTTGTCCGCCCCTCTTTGCCCTTGTCCGCCCCTCTTTGCCCTTGTCCCGTATTCTCCGCCTTTGTCCGCCCCTCTTTGCCCTTGTCCGCCCCTCTTTGCCCTTGTTCCGAATTCTCCGCCCTTGTCCGCCCCTCTTTGCCCTTGTCCGCCCCTCTTTGCCCTTGTCCGCCCCTCTTTGCTCTTGTCCATATTCTCCGCCCTTGTCCGCCCCTCTTTGCCCTTGTCCGCCCCTCTTTGCCCTTGTCCGCCCCTCTTTGCCCTTGTTCCGTATTCTCCGCACTTGTCCGCTCCTCTTTGCACTTGTCCGCCCCTCTTTGCCCTTGTCCGCCCCTCTTTGCCCTTGTCCGCCCCTCTTTGCCCTTGTCCGCCCCATCTTTGCCCTTGTCCGCCCCCGCTTTGCCCTTGTCTGCCCCTCTTTGCCCTTGTCCGCCCCTCTTTGCTCTTGTCCGCCCCTCTTTGCCCTTGTCCGCCCCTCTTTGCCCTTGTCCGCCCCTCTTTGCCCTTGTCCGCCCCTCTTTGCCCTTGTCCGCCCCTCTTTGCCCTTGTCCGCCCCTCTTTGCCCTTGTCCGCCCCTCTTTGCCCTTGTCCGCCCCTCTTTGCCCTTGTCCGCCCCTCTTTGCCCTTGTCCGCCCCTCTTTGCCCTTGTCCGCCCCTCTTTGCCCTTGTCCCGTATTCTCGGCACTTGTCCGCTCCTCTTTGCCCTTGTCCGCCCCTCTTTGCCCTTGTCCGCCCCTCTTTGCCCTGGTCCGCCCCTCTTTGCCCTTGTCCGCCCCTCTTTGCCCTTGTCCCGTATTCTCGGCACTTGTCCGTCCCTCTTTGCCCTTGTCCGCCCCTCTTTGCCCTTGTCCGCCCCTCTTTGCCCTTGTCCGCCCCTCTTTGCCCTTGTCCGCCCCTCTTTGCCCTTGTCCGCCCCTCTTTGCCCTTGTCCCGTGTTCTCCGCTCTTGTCCGACCCTCTTTGCCCTTGTCCGCCCCTCTTTGCACTTGTCCCGTGTTCTCCGCTCTTGTCCGACCCGCTTTGCCCTTGTCCCGTGTTCTCCGCTCTTGTCCGACCCTCTTTGCCCTTGTCCCGTGTTCTCCGCTCTTGTCCGACCCTCTTTGCCCTTGTCCCGTGTTCTCCGCCCTTGTCCGCCCCTCTTTGCCCTTGTCCGCCCCTCTTTGCCCTTGTCCCGTGTTCTCCGCTCTTATCCGACCCTCTTTGCCCTTGTCCCGTGTTCTCCGCTCTTGTCCGCCCCTCTTTGCCCTTGTCCGCCCCTCTTTGCCCTTGTCCGCCCCTCTTTGCCCTTGTCCGCCCCTCTTTGCCCTTGTCCGCCCCTCTTTGCCCTTGTCCGCCCCTCTTTGCCCTTGTCCGCCCCTCTTTGCCCTTGTCCGCCCCTCTTTGCCCTTGTCCCGTGTTCTCCGCTCTTGTCCGCCCCTCTTTGCCCTTGTCCCGTGTTCTCCGCTCCTGTCCGACCCTCTTTGCCCTTGTCCCGTGTTTGCAGCTCTTGTCCGACCCTCTTTGCCCTTGTCCCATGTTCTCCGCTCTTGTCCGACCCACTTTGCCCTTGTCCCGTGATCTCCGCTCTTGTCCGACCCTCTTTGCCCTTGTCCCGTGTTCTCCGCTCTTGTCCGCCCCTCTTTGCCCTTGTCCGCCCCTCTTTGCCCTTGTCCGCCCCTCTTTGCCCTTGTCCGACCCTCTTTGCCCTTGTCCGCCCCTCTTTGCCCTTGTCCCGTATTCTTTGCCCTTGTCCGCCCCTCTTTGCACTTGTCCGCCCCTCTTTGCCCTTGTCCGCCTCTCTTTGCCCTTGTCCGCCCCTCTTTGCCCTTGTCCTGTGTTCTCTGCTCTTGTCCGCCCCTCTTTGCCCTTGTCCGCCCCTCTTTGTCCTTGTCCGCCCCTCTTTGCCCTTGTCCCGTGTTCTCCGCTCTTGTCCGACCCTCTTTCCCCTTGTCCCGTGTTCTCCGCTCTTGTCCCACCCTCTTTGCCCTTGTCCGCCCCTCTTTGCCCTTGTCCCGTGTTCTCCGCTCTTGTCCGCCCCTCTTTGCCCTTTTCCCGTGTTCTCCGCTCTTGTCCGACACTCTTTGCCGTTGTCCCGTGTTCTCCGCTCTTGTCCGACCCTCTTTGCCCTTGTCCCGTGTTCACCACTCTTGTCCGACCCTCTTTGCCCTTGTCCCGTGTTCTCCGCTCTTGTCCGACCCTCTTTGCCCTTTTCCGCCCCTCTTTGCCCTTGTCCCGTGTTCTCCGCGCTTGTCCGACCCTCTTTGCCCTTGTCCCGTGTTCTCTGCTCTTGTCCGACCCTCTTTGCCATTGTCCCGTGTTCTCCGCACTTGTCCGACCCTCTTTGCCCTTGTCCGTCCCTCTTTGCCCTTGTCCCGTGTTCTCCGCTCTTTTTCGACCCTCTTTGCCCTTGTCCCGTGTTCTCCGCTCTTGTCCGACCCTCTTTGCCCTTGTCCCGTGTTCTCCGCTCTTGTCCGCCCCTCTTTGCCCTTGTCCCGTGTTCTCCGCTCTTGTCCCACCCACTTTGCCCTTGTCCGCCCCTCTTTGCCCTTGTCCCGTGTTATCCGCTCTTGTCCGCCCCTCTTTGCCCTTGTCCCGTGTTCTCCGCGCTTGTCCGACCCTCTTTGCCCTTGTCCCGTGTTCTCCGCTCTTGTCCGACCCTCTTTGCCATTGTCCCGTGTTCTCCGCACTTGTCCGACCCTCTTTGCCCTTGTCCGTCCCTCTTTGCCCTTGTCCCGTGTTCTCCGCTCTTGTCCGACCCTCTTTGCCCTTGTCCCGTGTTCTCCGCACTTGTCCGACCCTCTTTGCCCTTGTCCCGTGTTCTCCGCTCTTGTCGAACCCTCTTTGCCCTTGTCCGCCCCTCTTTGCCCTTGTCCCGTGTTCTCTGCTCTTGTCCGACCCTCTTTGTCCTTGTCCGCCCCTCTTTACCCTTGTCCCATGTTCTCCGCTCTTGTCCGATCCTCTTTGCCCTTGTCCCGTGTTCGCAGCTCTTGTCCGCCCCTCTTTGCCCTTGTCCCGTGTTCTCCGCTCTTGTCCGCCCCTCTTTGCCCTTGTCCGCCCCTCTTTGCCCTTGTCCGCCCCTCTTTGCCCTTGTCCGCCCCTCTTTGCACTTGTCCCGTATTCTCGGCACTTGTCCGCCCCTCTTTGCCCTTGTCCCGTATTCTCGGCACTTGTCCGCCCCTCTTTGCCCTTTTCCCGTGTTCTCCGCTCTTGTCCGACCCTCTTTGCCCTTGTCCGCCCCTCTTTGCCCTTGTCCCGTGTTCTCCGCGCTTGTCCGACCCTCTTTGCCCTTGTCCCGTGTTCTCCGCTCTTGTCCGACCTTCTTTGCCCTTGTCCGCCCCTCTTTGCCCTTGTCCCGTGTTCTCCGCTCTTGTCTGACCCTCTTTGTCCTTGTCCGCCCCTCTTTGCCCTTGTCCCGTGTTCTCCGCTCTTGTCCGATCCTCTTTGCCCTTGTCCCGTGTTCTCCGCTCTTGTCCGCCCCTCTTTGCCCTTGTCCCGTGTTCTCCGCTCTTGTCCGCCCCTCTTTGCCCTTGTCCGCCCCTCTTTGCCCTTGTCCGCCCCTCTTTGCTCTTGTCCATATTCTCCGCCCTTGTCCGCCCCTCTTTGCCCTTGTCCGCCCCTCTTTGCCCTTGTCCGCCCCTCTTTGCCCTTGTTCCGTATTCTCCGCACTTGTCCGTCCCTCTTTGCACTTGTCCGCCCCTCTTTGCCCTTGTCCGCCCCTCTTTGCCCTTGTCCGCCCCATCTTTGCCCTTGTCCGCCCCCGCTTTGCCCTTGTCTGCCCCTCTTTGCCCTTGTCCGCCCCTCTTTGCCCTTGTCCGCCCCTCTTTGCCCTTGTCCGCCCCTCTTTGCCCTTGTCCGCCCCTCTTTGCCCTTGTCCGCCCCTGTTTGCCCTTGTCCCGTATTCTCGGCACTTGTCCGCTCCTCTTTGCCCTTGTCCGCCCCTCTTTGCCCTTGTCCGCCCCTCTTTGCCCTGGTCCGCCCCTCTTTGCCCTGGTCCGCCCCTCTTTGCCCTTGTCCGCCCCTCTTTGCCCTTGTCCCGTATTCTCGGCACTTGTCCGCCCCTCTTTGCCCTTGTCCGCCCCTCTTTGCCCTTGTCCGCCCCTCTTTGCCCTTGTCCGCCCCTCTTTGCCCTTGTCCGCCCCTCTTTGCCCTTGTCCCGTGTTCTCCGCTCTTGTCCGACCCTCTTTGCCCTTGTCCGCCCCTCTTTGCTCTTGTCCCGTGTTCTCCGCTCTTGTCCGACCCGCTTTGCCCTTGTCCCGTGTTCTCCGCTCTTGTCCGACCCTCTTTGCCCTTGTCCCGTGTTCTCCGCTCTTGTCCGACCCTCTTTGCCCTTGTCCCGTGTTCTCCGCTCTTGTCCGACCCTCTTTGCCCTTGTCCGCCCCTCTTTGCCCTTGTCCCGTGTTCTCCGCTCTTATCCGACCCTCTTTGCCCTTGTCCCGTGTTCTCCGCTCTTGTCCGCCCCTCTTTGCCCTTGTCCGCCCCTCTTTGCCCTTGTCCGCCCCTCTTTGCCCTTGTCCGCCCCTCTTTGCCCTTGTCCGCCCCTCTTTGCCCTTGTCCCGTGTTCTCCGCTCTTGTCCGCCCCTCTTTGCCCTTGTCCCGTGTTCTCCGCTCCTGTCCGACCCTCTTTGCCCTTGTCCCGTGTTCGCAGCTCTTGTCCGACCCTCTTTGCCCTTGTCCCATGTTCTCCGCTCTTGTCCGACCCACTTTGCCCTTGTCCTGTGATCTCCGCTCTTGTCCGACCCTCTTTGCCATTGTCCCGTGTTCTCCGCTCTTGTCCGCCCCTCTTTGCCCTTGTCCGCCCCTCTTTGCCCTTGTCCGCCCCTCTTTGCCCTTGTCCGCCCCTCTTTGCCCTTGTCCGCCCCTCTTTGCCCTTGTCCGCCCCTCTTTGCCCTTGTCCCGTATTCTTTGCCCTTGTCCGCCCCTCTTTGCACTTGTCCGCCCCTCTTTGCCCTTGTCCGCCCCTCTTTGCCCTTGTCCGTCTCTCTTTGCCCTTGTCCGCCCCTCTTTGCCCTTGTCCTGTGTTCTCTGCTCTTGTCCGCCCCTCTTTGCCCTTGTCCGCCCCTCTTTGCCCTTGTCCGCCCCTCTTTGCCCTTGTCCCGTGTTCTCCGCTCTTGTCCGACCCTCTTTCCCCTTGTCCCGTGTTCTCCGCTCTTGTCCCACCCTCTTTGCCCTTGTCCGCCCCTCTTTGCCCTTGTCCCGTGTTCTCCGCTCTTGTCCGCCCCTCTTTGCCCTTTTCCCGTGTTCTCCGCTCTTGTCCGACACTCTTTGCCGTTGTCCCGTGTTCTCCGCTCTTGTCGGCCCCTCTTTGCCCTTGTCCCGTGTTCTCCGCTCTTGTCCGACCCTCTTTGCCCTTGTCCGACCCTCTTTGCCCTTGTCCGCCCCTCTTTGCCCTTGTCCCGTGTTCTCCGCTCTTGTCCGACCCTCTTTGCCCTTGTCCCGTGTTCACCACTCTTGTCCGACCCTCTTTGCCCTTGTCCCGTGTTCTCCGCTCTTGTCCGACCCTCTTTGCCCTTTTCCGCCCCTCTTTGCCCTTGTCCCGTGTTCTCCGCGCTTGTCCGACCCTCTTTGCCCTTGTCCCGTGTTCTCTGCTCTTGTCCGACCCTCTTTGCCATTGTCCCGTGTTCTCCGCACTTGTCCGACCCTCTTTGCCCTTGTCCGTCCCTCTTTGCCCTTGTCCCGTGTTCTCCGCTCTTGTCCGACCCTCTTTGCCCTTGTCCCGTGTTCTCCGCTCTTGTCCGACCCTCTTTGCCCTTGTCCCGTGTTCTCCGCTCTTGTCCGCCCCTCTTTGCCCTTGTCCCGTGTTCTCCGCTCTTGTCCGACCCTCTTTGCCCTTGTCCGCCCCTATTTGCCCTTGTCCCGTGTTCTCCGCTCTTGTCCCACCCACTTTGCCCTTGTCCGCCCCTCTTTGCCCTTGTCCCGTGTTATCCGCTCTTGTCCGCCCCTCTTTGCCATTGTCCCGTGTTCTCCGCGCTTGTCCGACCCTCTTTGCCCTTGTCCCGTGTTCTCCGCTCTTGTCCGACCCTCTTTGCCATTGTCCCGTGTTCTCCGCACTTGTCCGACCCTCTTTGCCCTTGTCCGTCCCTCTTTGCCCTTGTCCCGTGTTCTCCGCTCTTGTCCGACCCTCTTTGCCCTTGTCCCGTGTTCTCCGCTCTTGTCCGACCCTCTTTGCCCTTGTCCCGTGTTCTCCGCTCTTGTCGAACCCTCTTTGCCCTTGTCCGCCCCTCTTTGCCCTTGTCCCGTGTTCTCTGCTCTTGTCCGACCCTCTTTGTCCTTGTCCGCCCCTCTTTACCCTTGTCCCATGTTCTCCGCTCTTGTCCGATCCTCTTTGCCCTTGTCCCGTGTTCGCAGCTCTTGTCCGCCCCTCTTTGCCCTTGTCCCGTGTTCTCCGCTCTTGTCCGCCCCTCTTTGCCCTTGTCCGCCCCTCTTTGCCCTTGTCCGCCCCTCTTTGCCCTTGTCCGCCCCTCTTTGCCCTTGTCCGCCCCTCTTTGCCCTTGTCCCGTATTCTCGGCACTTGTCCGCCCCTCTTTGCCCTTGTCCCGTATTCTCGGCACTTGTCCGCCCCTCTTTGCCCTTTTCCCGTGTTCTCCGCTCTTGTCCGACCCTCTTTGCCCTTGTCCGCCCCTCTTTGCCCTTGTCCCGTGTTCGCAGCTCTTGTCCGCCCCTCTTTGCCCTTGTCCCGTGTTCTCCGCTCTTGTCCGCCCCTCTTTGCCCTTGTCCGCCCCTCTTTGCCCTTGTCCGCCCCTCTTTGCCCTTGTCCGCCCCTCTTTGCACTTGTCCCGTATTCTCGGCACTTGTCCGCCCCTCTTTGCCCTTGTCCCGTATTCTCGGCACTTTTCCGCCCCTCTTTGCCCTTTTCCCGTGTTCTCCGCTCTTGTCCGACCCTCTTTGCCCTTGTCCGCCCCTCTTTGCCCTTGTCCCGTGTTCTCCGCGCTTGTCCGACCCTCTTTGCCCTTGTCCCGTGTTCTCCGCTCTTGTCCGACCTTCTTTGCCCTTGTCCGCCCCTCTTTGCCCTTGTCCCGTGTTCTCCGCTCTTGTCTGACCCTCTTTGTCCTTGTCCGCCCCTCTTTGCCCTTGTCCCGTGTTCTCCGCTCTTGTCCGCCCCTCTTTGCCCTTGTCCCGTGTTCTCCGCTCTTGTCCGCCCCTCTTTGCCCTTGTCCGCCCCTCTTTGCCCTTGTCCGCCCCTCTTTGCCCTTGTCCGCCCCTCTTTGCCCTTGTCCGCCCCTCTTTGCCCTTGTCCATATTCTCCGCCCTTGTCCGCCCCTCTTTGCCCTTGTCCGCCCCTCTTTGCCCTTGTCCGCCCCTCTTTGCCCTTGTCCCGTATTCTCCGCACTTGTCCGTCCTTCTTTGCACTTGTCCGCCCCTCTTTGCCCTTGTCCGCCCCTCTTTGCCCTTGTCCGCCCCATCTTTGCCCTTGTCCGCCCCCGCTTTGCCCTTGTCTGCCCCTCTTTGCCCTTGTCCGCCCCTCTTTGCCCTTGTCCGCCCCTCTTTGCCCTTGTCCGCCCCTCTTTGCCCTTGTCCGCCCCTCTTTGCCCTTGTCCGCCCCTCTTTGCCCTTGTCCGCCCCTCTTTGCCCTTGTCCGCCCCTCTTTGCCCTTGTCCGCCCCTCTTTGCCCTTGTCCGCCCCTCTTTGCCCTTGTCCGCCCCTCTTTGCCCTTGTCCGCCCCTGTTTGCCCTTGTCCCGTATTCTCGGCACTTGTCCGCTCCTCTTTGCCCTTGTCCGCTCCTCTTTGCCCTTGTCCGCCCCTCTTTGCCCTTGTCCGCCCCTCTTTGCCCTTGTCCGCCCCTCTTTGCCCTGGTCCGCCCCTCTTTGCCCTTGTCCGCCCCTCTTTGCCCTTGTCCCGTATTCTCGGCACTTGTCCGCCCCTCTTTGCCCTTGTCCGCCCCTCTTTGCCCTTGTCCGCCCCTCTTTGCCCTTGTCCGCCCCTCTTTGCCCTTGTCCGCCCCTCTTTGCCCTTGTCCGCCCCTCTTTGCCCTTGTCCCGTGTTCTCCGCTCTTGTCCGACCCTCTTTGCCCTTGTCCGCCCCTCTTTGCACTTGTCCCGTGTTCTCCGCTCTTGTCCGACCCGCTTTGCCCTTGTCCCGTGTTCTCCGCTCTTGTCCGACCCTCTTTGCCCTTGTCCCGTGTTCTCCGCTCTTGTCCGACCCTCTTTGCCCTTGTCCCGTGTTCTCCGCACTTGTCCGACCCTCTTTGCCCTTGTCCGCCCCTCTTTGCCCTTGTCCCGTGTTCTCCGCTCTTATCCGACCCTCTTTGCCCTTGTCCCGTGTTCTCCGCTCTTGTCCGCCCCTCTTTGCCCTTGTCCGCCCCTCTTTGCCCTTGTCCGCCCCTCTTTGCCCTTGTCCGCCCCTCTTTGCCCTTGTCCGCCCCTCTTTGCCCTTGTCCGCCCCTCTTTGCCCTTGTCCCGTGTTCTCCGCTCTTGTCCGCCCCTCTTTGCCCTTGTCCCGTGTTCTCCGCTCCTGTCCGACCCTCTTTGCCCTTGTCCCGTGTTCGCAGCTCTTGTCCGACCCTCTTTGCCCTTGTCCCATGTTCTCCGCTCTTGTCCGACCCACTTTGCCCTTGTCCCGTGATCTCCGCTCTTGTCCGACCCTCTTTGCCATTGTCCCGTGTTCTCCGCTCTTGTCCGCCCCTCTTTGCCCTTGTCCGCCCCTCTTTGCCCTTGTCCGCCACTCTTTGCCCTTGTCCGCCACTCTTTGCCCTTGTCCGCCCCTCTTTGCCCTTGTCCGCCCCTCTTTGCCCTTGTCCGCCCCTCTTTGCCCTTGTCCCGTATTCTTTGCCCTTGTCCGCCCCTCTTTGCACTTGTCCGCCCCTCTTTGCCCTTGTCCGTCTCTCTTTGCCCTTGTCCGCCCCTCTTTGCCCTTGTCCTGTGTTCTCTGCTCTTGTCCGCCCCTATTTGCCCTTGTCCGCCCCTCTTTGCCCTTGTCCGCCCCTCTTTGCCCTTGTCCGCCCCTCTTTGCCCTTGTCCCGTGTTCTCCGCTCTTGTCCGACCCTCTTTCCCCTTGTCCCGTGTTCTCCGCTCTTGTCCCACCCTCTTTGCCCTTGTCCGCCCCTCTTTGCCCTTGTCCCGTGTTCTCCGCTCTTGTCCGCCCCTCTTTGCCCTTTTCCCGTGTTCTCCGCTCTTGTCCGACACTCTTTGCCGTTGTCCCGTGTTCTCCGCTCTTGTCGGCCCCTCTTTGCCCTTGTCCCGTGTTCTCCGCTCTTGTCCGCCCCTCTTTGCCCTTGTCCGCCCCTCTTTGCCCTTGTCCCGTGTTCTCCGCACTTGTCCGCCCCTCTTTGCCCTTGTTCCGTATTCTCCGCACTTGTCCGCCCCTCTTTGCCCTTGTCCGCATTCTCCGCACTTGTCCGCCCCTCTTTGCCCTTGTCCGCCCCTCTTTGCCCTTGTCCGCCCCTCTTTGCCCTTGTCCGCCCCTCTTTGCCCTTGTCCGCCCCTCTTTGCCCTTGTCCGCCCCTCTTAGCCCTTGTCCCGTGTTCTCCACGCTTGTCCGACCCTCTTTGCCCTTGTCCCGTGTTCTCCGCACTTGTCCGCCCCTCTTTGCCCTTGTTCCGTATTCTCCGCACTTGTCCGACCCTCTTAGACCTTGTCCCGTGTTTTCCGCACTAGTCCACCCCTCTTTGCCCTTGTCCGCCCCTCTTTGCCCTTGTCCGCCCCTCTTTGCCCTTGTTCGTTATTCTCCGCAATTATCCGCCCCTCTTTGCGCTTGTCCGCCTCTCTTTGCCGTTTTCCCATATTCTCCGCCCTTGTCCGCCCTTCTTTGCCCTTGTCCGCCCCTCTTTGCACTTGTTCGTTATTCTCCGCAATTATCCGCCCCTCTTTGCGCTTGTCCGACTCTCTTTGCCGTTGTCCCGTATTCTCCGCTCTTGTCAGGACCACTTTGCACTTGTCGCTCCTCGTTCCCCTTTTCCCGTATTCTCTGCAATTCTCCGCACTTCTTTGCACTTGTCCGCCCCTCTTTGCCATTTTTGGCCCCTCTTTGCCATTGTTGGCCCCTCTTTGCCATTGTTGGCCCCTCTTTGCCCTTGTCCGACCCTCTTTGCCCTTGTCCGACCCTCTTTGCCCTTGTCCAACCCTCTTTGACCTTGTCTGCCCATCTTTGCCCTTGTCCCGTATTCTCCGCACTTGTCCGACCCTCTTTGAACTTTTCATCCCCTCTTTGCTCTTGTCCACCCCCCTTTGCCCTTCTCCGCACCTTTTTGCTCTTTTCTGCCCCTCTTTGCAATTGTCAGCCACTCTTTGCACTTTTCCGCCACTCTTTGCCCTTGTCCCGTATTCTCTGCCCTTGTCAGCCCATCTTTGCCCTTGTCCTGTTTTGTCCGCCCTTCTCAGCCCCTCTTTGCACTTGTCCCGTATTCTCCGCCCTTGTCAGGACCTCTTTGTACTTGTCGCTCCTCGTTCCCCTTTTCCCGTATTCTCCGCACTTCTCCGCACTTCTTTGCACTTGTCCGGCCCTCTTTGCCATTGTTGGCCCCACTTTGCCCTTGTCCCGTATTCTCTGCACATGTCCGACCCTCTTTGAAATTGTCCGCCCCTCTTTGCCCTTTTCCGCTCCTCTTTGCACTTGTCCCCCCAGCTTTGCCCTTCTTAGCACCTTTTTGCTCTTTTCTGCCCCTATTTGCGCTTGTCCGACCCTCTTTTCCCTTTTCCGCCCCTCTTTGCTCTTGCCCCGTATTCTCCGCACTTCTCCGCCGCTCTTTACTCTTGTCCCGTATTCTCTGCACTTCTCCGTCCCTCTCTGCAATTGTGCAACCCTCTTCGCCCTTGTCCGCCCCTCTTTTCCCTTGTCCCATATTCTCCGCACTTGGCCGCCCCTCTTTGCCCTTGGCCGCCCCTCTTTGCCCTTGGCCGCCCCTCTTTGCCCTTGGCCGCCCCTCTTTGCCCTTGGCCGCCCCTCTTTGCCCTTGTCTGCCCCTCTTTGCTCTTGTCTGCCCCTCTTTGCCCTTGTCCGCCCCTTTTTGCCTCTGTCCCGTATTCTCTGCACTTGTCCGCCCGTCGTTGATCATTTCCCGTATTCTCCGCAGTTGTCCGAACCTCTTTGCCCTTGTCCGCCCCTCTTTTCCCTTGTCCTGTATTCTCCGCACTTGGCCGCCCCTCTTTGCCCTTGGCCGCCCCTCTTTGCCCTTGGCCGCCCCTCTTTGCCCTTGTCTGCCCGTCTTTGCCCTTGTCCGCCCCTTTTTGCCTCTGTCCCGTATTCTCTGCACTTGTCCGCCCATCTTTGATCATTTCCCGTATTCTCCGCAGTTGTCCGAACCTCTTTGCCCTTGTCCGCCCCTCTTTTCCCTTGTCCCGTATTCTCCGCACTTGACCGCCCCTCTTTGCCCTTGACCGCCTCTCTTTGCCCTTGACCGCCCCTCTTTGCCCTTGTCCGCCACTCTTTGCTCTTGTCCGCCCCTATTTGCACTTGTCCGCCCCTCTTTACCCTTGTCCCGTATTCTCCGCAATTGTCCGCCCCTCTTTGCACTTGTCCGCCCCTCCTTGTCCTTGTCCACCCCTCCTTGCCCTTGTCCACCCCTCTTTGCCTTTGTCCACCCTCTTTGCACTTGTCCGACTGTCTTTGCCCTTGTCCGCCCCTCTTTGCCCTTGTCTGACTCTGTTTTCCCTTGTCCCGTTTTCTCTGCACTTGTCCGCCCCTCTTTGCCCTTGTCCGTCCCTCTTCGCACTTGCCCGCGCCTCCTTGCACTTGTCCGCCCCTCTTTGCCTTTGTCCGCCGTCTTTGCACTTGCCCGACTGTCTTTGCCCTTGTCCGCCCCTCTTTGCCCTTGTCTCATATTCTCCGCCCTTGTCCGCCCCTCTTTGCCCTTGTCCGCCCCTCTTTGCCCTTGTCCGCCCCTCTTTGCCCTTGTCTGCACCTCTTTGCCCTTGTCCGCCCCTCTTTGACCTGTTCCCGTATTCTCTGCACTTGTCCTCCCCTCTTTGCCCTTGTCTGCCCCTCTTTGCACTTGTCCGCCCCTTTTTGCCCTTTTCTGCCCCTCTTTGCCTCTGTCCCGTATTCTCCGCACATGTCCGCCCATCTTCACTCTTTTCCCGTATTCTCAGCACTTCTCCGTCCCTCTTTGCAATTGTGCAACTTTCTATGCCCTTGTGCGACCCTCTTTGCCCTTGTCCGCACCTATTTGCACTTGTCCCGTATTCTCCGCTGTTGTCTGCACCTCTTTGCCCTTGTCCTCCCCTCTTTGCCATTGTCCGCCCTCTTTGCCCTTGTCCGCCCCTCTTTGCCCTTGTCCGCCCCTCTTTGCCCTTGTCCCTTATTCTCGGCACTTGTCCGCCCCTCTTTGCCCTTGTCCCGTATTCTCGGCACTTGTCCGCCCCTCTTTGCCCTTGTCCCGCGTTCTCCGCTCTTGTCCGACCCTCATTGCCCTTGTCCGCCCCTCTTTGCCATTGTCCCGTGTTCTCCGCTCTTGTCCGACCCTCTTTGTCCTTGTCCGCCCCTCTTTACCCTTGTCCCGTGTTCTCCGCTCTTGTCCGACCCTCTTTGCCCTTGTCCCGTGTTCTCCGCTCTTGTCCGCCCCTCTTTGCCCTTGTCCCGTGTTCTCCGCTCTTGTCCGCCCCTCTTTGCCCTTGTCCGCCCCTCTTTGCCCTTGTCCGCCCCTCTTTGCCCTTGTCCGCCCCTCTTTGCCCTTGTCCCGTATTCTCGGCACATGTCCGCCCATCTTCACTCTTTTCCCGTATTCTCAGCACTTCTCCGTCCCTCTTTGCAATTGTGCAACTTTCTATGCCCTTGTGCGACCCTCTTTGCCCTTGTCCGCACCTATTTGCACTTGTCCCGTATTCTCCGCTGTTGTCTGCACCTCTTTGCCCTTGTCCTCCCCTCTTTGCCATTGTCCGCCCTCTTTGCCCTTGTCCGCCCCTCTTTGCCCTTGTCCGCCCCTCTTTGCCCTTGTCCCTTATTCTCGGCACTTGTCCGCCCCTCTTTGCCCTTGTCCCGTATTCTCGGCACTTGTCCGCCCCTCTTTGCCCTTGTCCCGCGTTCTCCGCTCTTGTCCGACCCTCATTGCCCTTGTCCGCCCCTCTTTGCCATTGTCCCGTGTTCTCCGCTCTTGTCCGACCCTCTTTGTCCTTGTCCGCCCCTCTTTACCCTTGTCCCGTGTTCTCCGCTCTTGTCCGACCCTCTTTGCCCTTGTCCCGTGTTCTCCGCTCTTGTCCGCCCCTCTTTGCCCTTGTCCCGTGTTCTCCGCTCTTGTCCGCCCCTCTTTGCCCTTGTCCGCCCCTCTTTGCCCTTGTCCGCCCCTCTTTGCCCTTGTCCGCCCCTCTTTGCCCTTGTCCGCCCCTCTTTGCCCTTGTCCGCCCCTCTTTGCCCTTGTCCGCCCCTCTTTGCCCTTGTCCCGTATTCTCGGCACTTGTCCGCCCCTCTTTGCCCTTGTCCCGTATTCTCGGCACTTGTCCGCCCCTCTTTGCCCTTGTCCCGTATTCTCGGCAGTTGTCCGCCCCTCTTTGCCCTTGTCCGCCCCTCTTTGCCCTTGTCCGCCCCTCTTTGCCCTTGTCCGCCCCTCTTTGCCCTTGTCCGCCCCTCTTTGCCCTTGTCCGCCCCTCTTTGCCCTTGTCCGCCCCTCTTTGCCCTTGTCCGCCCCTCTTTGCCCTTGTCCGCCCCTCTTTGCCCTTGTCCGCCCCTCTTTGCCCTTGTCCGCCCCTCTTTGCCCTTGTCCCGTATTCTCCGCACTTGTCCGCCCCTCTTTTCCCTTGTCCGCCCCTCTTTGCCCTTGTCCGCCCCTCTTTGCCCTTGTCCGCCCCTCTTTGCCCTTGTCCGCCCCTCTTTGCCCTTGTCCGCCCCTCTTTGCCCTTGTCCGCCCCTCTTTGCCCTTGTCCGCCCCTCTTTGCCCTTGTCCGCCCCTCTTTGCCCTTGTCCGCCCCTCTTTGCCCTTGTCCGCCCCTCTTTGCCCTTGTCCGCCCCTCTTTGCCCTTGTCCGCCCCTCTTTGCCCTTGTCCGCCCCTCTTTGCCCTTGTCCCGTGTTCTCCGCACTTGTCTGCCCCTCTTTGCCCTTGTTCCGTATTCTCCGCACTTGTCCGCCCCTCTTTGCCCTTGTCCGCATTCTCCGCACTTGTCCGCCCCTCTTTGCCCTTGTCCGCCCCTCTTTGCCCTTGTCCGCCCCTCTTTGCCCTTGTCCGCCCCTCTTAGCCCTTGTCCCGTGTTCTCCACGCTTGTCCGACCCTCTTTGCCCTTGTCCCGTGTTCTCCGCACTTGTCCGCCCCTCTTTGCCCTTGTTCCGTATTCTCCGCACTTGTCCGACCCTCTTAGACCTTGTCCCGTGTTTTCCGCACTAGTCCACCCCTCTTTGCCCTTGTCCGCCCCTCTTTGCCCTTGTCCGCCCCTCTTTGCCCTTGTTCGTTATTCTCCGCAATTATCCGCCCCTCTTTGCGCTTGTCCGCCTCTCTTTGCCGTTTTCCCATATTCTCCGCCCTTGTCCGCCCCTCTTTGCCCTTGTCCGCCCCTCTTTGCACTTGTTCGTTATTCTCCGCAATTATCCGCCCCTCTTTGCGCTTGTCCGACTCTCTTTGCCGTTGTCCCGTATTCTCCGCTCTTGTCAGGACCACTT
Organism: Phaenicophaeus curvirostris; assembly: GCF_032191515.1. Lineage (NCBI taxonomy): Eukaryota > Metazoa > Chordata > Aves > Cuculiformes > Cuculidae > Phaenicophaeus > Phaenicophaeus curvirostris. The sequence goes on from NW_027206855.1 coordinate 185,482, forward strand.
TGCACTTGTCGCTCCTCGTTCCCCTTTTCCCGTATTCTCTGCAATTCTCCGCACTTCTTTGCACTTGTCCGCCCCTCTTTGCCATTGTTGGCCCCTCTTTGCCATTGTTGGCCCCTCTTTGCCCTTGTCCGACCCTCTTTGCCCTTGTCCGACCCTCTTTGCCCTTGTCTGCCCATCTTTGCCCTTGTCCCGTATTCTCCGCACTTGTCCGACCCTCTTTGAACTTTTCATCCCCTCTTTGCTCTTGTCCGCCCCCCTTTGCCCTTCTCCGCACCTTTTTGCTCTTTTCTGCCCCTCTTTGCAATTGTCAGCCACTCTTTGCACTTTTCCGCCACTCTTTGCCCTTGTCCCGTATTCTCCGCCCTTGTCAGCCCATCTTTGCCCTTGTCCTGTTTTGTCCGCCCTTCTCAGCCCCTCTTTGCACTTGTCCCGTATTCTCCGCCCTTGTCAGGACCTCTTTGTACTTGTCGCTCCTCGTTCCCCTTTTCCCGTATTCTCCGCACTTCTCCGCACTTCTTTGCACTTGTCCGGCCCTCTTTGCCATTGTTGGCCCCACTTTGCCCTTGTCCGCCCCCCTTTGCCCTTGTCCCGTATTCTCTGCACATGTCCGACCCTCTTTGAAATTGTCCGCCCCTCTTTGCCCTTTTCCGCTCCTCTTTGCACTTGTCCCCCCAGCTTTGCCCTTCTTAGCACCTTTTTGCTCTTTTCTGCCCCTATTTGCGCTTGTCCGACCCTCTTTTCCCTTTTCCGCCCCTCTTTGCTCTTGCCCCGTATTCTCCGCACTTCTCCGCCGCTCTTTACTCTTGTCCCGTATTCTCTGCACTTCTCCGTCCCTCTCTGCAATTGTGCAACCCTCTTCGCCCTTGTCCGCCCCTCTTTTCCCTTGTCCCATATTCTCCGCACTTGGCCGCCCCTCTTTGCCCTTGGCCGCCCCTCTTTGCCCTTGGCCGCCCCTCTTTGCCCTTGGCCGCCCCTCTTTGCCCTTGGCCGCCCCTCTTTGCTCTTGTCTGCCCCTCTTTGCCCTTGTCCGCCCCTTTTTGCCTCTGTCCCGTATTCTCTGCACTTGTCCGCCCGTCGTTGATCATTTCCCGTATTCTCCGCAGTTGTCCGAACCTCTTTGCCCTTGTCCGCCCCTCTTTTCCCTTGTCCTGTATTCTCCGCACTTGGCCGCCCCTCTTTGCCCTTGACCGCCCCTCTTTGCCCTTGACCGCCCCTCTTTGCCCTTGTCCGACCCTCTTTGCCCTTGTCCCGTGTTCTCCGCTCTTGTCCGACCCTCTTTGCCCTTGTCCCGTGTTCTCCGCTCTTGTCCAACCCTCTTTGCCCTTGTCCCGTGTTCTCCGCTCTTGTCCGCCCCTCTTTGCCCTTGTCCGCCCCTCTTTGCCCTTGTCCCATATTCTCCGCCCTTGTCAGGACCTCTTTGTACTTGTCGCTCCTCGTTCCCCTTTTCCCGTATTCTCCGCACTTCTCCGACCCTCTTTGCCCTTTTCTGCCCCTCTTTGCCATTGTTGGCCCCACTTTGCCCTTGTCAGCCCCCCTTTGCTCTTGTCCCGTATTCTCCGCACTTCTCCGCCCCTCTTTACTCTTGTCCCGTATTCTCTGCACTTCTCCGTCCCACTTTGCAATTGAGCAACCCTCTTTGCCCTTGGGCGCCCCTCTTTACCCTTGTCCGACCCTCTTAGACCTTGTCCCGTGTTTTCCGCGCTAGTCCGCCCCTCTTTGCCCTTGTCCGCCCCTCTTTGCCCTTGTCCGCCCCTCTTTGCCCTTGTCCGACCCTCTTTGCCCTTGTTCGTTATTCTCCGCAATTATCCGCCCCTCTTTGCGCTTGTCCGCCTCTCTTTGCCGTTTTCCCACATTCTCCGCCCTTGTCCGCCCCTCTTTGCCCTTGTCCGCCCCTCTTTGCACTTGTTCGTTATTCTCCGCAATTATCCGCCCCTCTTTGCGCTTGTCTGACTCTCTTTGCCGTTGTCCCGTATTCTCCGCTCTTGTCAGGACCACTTTGCACTTGTCGCTCCTCGTTCCCCTTTTCCCGTATTCTCTGCAATTCTCCGCACTTCTTTGCACTTGTCCGCCCCTCTTTGCCCTTTTCGGCCCCTCTTTTCCATTGTTGGCCCCTCTTTGCCATTGTTGGCCCCTCTTTGCCCTTGTCCGACCCTCTTTGCCCTTGTCCGACCCTCTTTGCCCTTGTCCAACCCTTTTTGCCCTTGTCTGCCCATCTTTGCCCTTGTCCCGTATTCTCCGCACTTGTCCGACCCTCTTTGAACTTTTCATCCCCTCTTTGCTCTTGTCCGCCCCCCTTTGCCCTTCTCCGCACCTTTTTGCTCTTTTCTGCCCCTCTTTGCAATTGTCAGCCACTCTTTGCACTTTTCCGCCCCTCTTTGCCCTTGTCCCGTATTCTCCGCCCTTGTCAGCCCATCTTTGCCCTTGTCCTGTTTTGTCCGCCCTTCTCAGCCCCTCTTTGCACTTGTCCCATATTCTCCGCCCTTGTCAGGACCTCTTTGTACTTGTCGCTCCTCGTTCCCCTTTTCCCGTATTCTCCGCACTTCTCCGCACTTCTTTGCACTTGTCCGGCCCTCTTTGCCATTGTTGGCCCCACTTTGCCCTTGTCCGCCCCCCTTTGCCCTTGTCCCGTATTCTCCGCACATGTCCGACCCTCTTTGAAATTGTCCGCCCCTCTTTGCCCTTTTCCGCTCCTCTTTGCACTTGTCCCCCCAGCTTTGCCCTTCTTAGCACCTTTTTGCTCTTTTCTGCCCCTATTTGCGCTTGTCCGACCCTCTTTTCCCTTTTCCGCCCCTCTTTGCTCTTGCCCCGTATTCTCCGCACTTCTCCGCCGCTCTTTACTCTTGTCCCGTATTCTCTGCACTTCTCCGTCCCTCTCTGCAATTGTGCAACCCTCTTCGCCCTTGTCCGCCCCTCTTTTCCCTTGTCCCGTATTCTCCGCACTTGGCCGCCCCTCTTTGCCCTTGTCCGCCCCTCCTTGTCCTTGTCCACCCCTCCTTGCCCTTGTCCGCCCCTCTTTGCATTTGTCCACCCTCTTTGCACTTGTCCGACTGTCTTTGCCCTTGTCCGCCCCTCTTTGCCCTTGTCTGACTCTGTTTTCCCTTGTCCCGTTTTCTCCGCACTTGTCCGCCCCTCTTTGACCTTGTCCCGTGTTCTCCGCACTTGTCCACCCCTCTTTGCCATTGTCCGCCCCTCTTTGCACTTGTCCCGTATTCTCCGCACTTCTCTGCCCCTCTTTGCCTTTTTCCACCCCTCTTTGCACTTGTGCAAAATTCTTTGCCCTTCTCCAGTATTCTCTGCTCTTGTCCGACCCTCTTTGCCTTGGTCCGCCCCTCTTTGCCCTTGTCCGCCCCTCTTTGCCCTTGTCCGCCCCTCTTTGCCCTTGTCCGGTATTCTCCGCACTTGTCCGATCCTCTTTGACATTGTCTGCCCCACTTTGCCTTTGTCCGACCCTCTTTGCCTTTGTCCGCCCCTCTTTGCCTTTGTCCGCCCCTCTTTGCCTTTGTCCGCCCCTCTTTGCCTTTGTCCGCCCCTCTTTGCCTTTGTCCGCCCCTCTTTGCCTTTGTCCGCCCCTCTTTGCCTTTGTCCGCCCCTCTTTGCCTTTGTCCGCCCCTCTTTGCCCTTCTCAGCCCATCTTTGCCCTTCTCAGCCCATCTTTGCCCTTCTCAGCCCATCTTTGCACTTGTCTGCCCCTCTTTGCCTTTGTCCCCTATTCTCCGAACTTGTCCGCACCTCTTTGCCCTTGTCCGCCCCTCTTTGCCCTTGTCCGCCCCTCTTTGCCCTTGTCCGACCCTCTTTACTCTTGTCCGCCCCTCTTTACTCTTGTCCGCCCTTCTTTACTCTTGTCCGCCCCTCTTTACTCTTGTCCGCCCCTCTTTGCCCTTGTCCACCCCTCTTTGACCTTGTCCGGTATTCTCCGCACTTGTCCGCCCCTCTTAGCCCTTGTCCCGTGTTTTCTGCACTTGTCTGCCCCTCTTTGCCCTTGTCCGCCCCTCTTTCCCCTTGTCCGCACCTCTTTGCCCTTGTCCGTTATTCTCCGCAATTCTCTGCCCCTTTTTGCGCTTGTCCACCTCTCTTTGACGTTGTCCCATATTCTCCGCCCTTCTCCGCACCTCTTTGCCCTTGTCCCGTATTCTCCGCCCTTGTCAGCCCCACTTTGCCCTTGTCCTGTATTCTCCGCCCTTGTCAGCCCCTCTTTGCCCTTTTCAGCCCCTCTTTGCCCTTGTCCAGTATTCTCCGCCCTTGTCAGGACCTCTTTGCTCTTTTCGCTCCTCTTTCCCCTTTTCCTGTTTTCTCCGCACTTGTCTGACCCTCTTTGAACTTTTCCGCCCCTATTTGCACTTGTCCGTCCCCTTTGCCCTTCTCCGCACCTTTTTGCTCTTTTCTGCCCCTCTTTGCACTTGTCCGCCCATCTTTGCCCTTCCGCCCCTCTTTGCCCTTGCCCCGTATTCTCCGCACTTTTCCGCCCCTTTACTATTGTCCCGTATTCTCTGCACTTCTCCGTCACTCTTTGCAGTTGTGCAACCCTCTTTGCCCTTGTCCGCCCCTCTTTGCCCTTGTCCCGTATTCTCCGCACTTGTCCGCCCCTCTTTGCCCTTGTCCGCCCCTCTTTGCCCTTGTCCGCCCCTCTTTGCCCTTGTCCGCCCCTCTTTGACCTTGTCTGCCCCTCTTTGCCCTTGTCCGCCCCTCTTTGCCCTTGTCCGCCCCTCTTTGCCCTTGTCCGCCCCTCTTTGCCCTTCTCCGCCCCTCTTTGCCCTTGTCCGCCCCTCTTTGCTCTTGTCTGCCTCTCTTTGCACTTGTCCCGTATTCTCCGCACTTGTCCGCCCATCTGTGCTCTTTTCTCGTATTCTCCGCACTTCTCCTTCCCTCTTTGCAATTGTGGAACTCTCTATGCCCTTGTCCGATCCTCTTTGCCATTGTCCGCCCTCTTTGCCCTTGTCCCGTATTCACCGCACTTGCCCGCCCCTCTTTCCCCTTGTCCGCCCCTCTTTGCCCTTGTCCCATATTCTCAGCACTTGTCCGCCCCTCTGTTCCCTTGTCCGCCCCTCTTTAACCTTGTCACCCCCTCTTTGCCCTTGTCCACCACTATTTGCCCTTGTCCGCCCCTCTTTTCCCTTGTCCGCCCCACTTTGCCCTTGTCCCGTATTCTCCGCAACTGTCCGACCCTCTTTGCACTTGTCCGACCCTCCTTGCCTTTATCTAACCCTCTTTACACTTGTCCGCGCCTCTTTGCCCTTGTCCGCCACTCTTTGCCCATGTCCGCCCCTATTTCCCCTTGTCCGCCCCCCTTTACTCTTTTCCCGTATTCTCCGCAATTTTCCGCCCCTCTTTGCCCTTGTCCGCCCCTCTTTGCACTTGTCCGCCCCTCTTTGCCCTTGTCGCGTATTCTCCGCACTTGTCCGCCCCTCTTTGCCCTTGTCCGCCGCTTTTTTCCATAGTCCGCCCATCTTTGCCCTTGTCTGCCCCTCTTTGCCCTTGTCCGCACTATTTGCACTTGTCCGCCCCTCTTTGCACTTGTCCCGTATTCTACGCCCTTGTCCGCCCATCTTTGCCCTAGTCCGAACCTCTTTGTCTTTGTCCGCCCCTCTTTGCCCTTGTCCCGTATTCTCCGTACTTGTTCACCCCTCTTAGCGATTGTCCAACCCTATTTGCCCTTGTCCGCCCCTCCTCGCCCTTGTCCACCCGTCTTTGCCTTTGTCTACCCCTCTTTGCCTTTGTCCACCCCTCTTTGTCCTTGTCCCGCATTCTCTGCCCTTGTCCGCCACACTTTTCCCTTGTCCTACCCTCCTTTCTGTTGTCCGCCCATCTTTGCCCTTGTCCGCCCCTCTTTGCCCCTTTCCCGTATTCTCCGCAATTCTCCGCCCCTCATTGCCCTAGTCCGCCCCTCTTTGTCCTTTTTGGCTCCTCTTTGCCCCTGTCCCGTATTCTCCACACTTGTCTGCCTCTCTTTGCCCTTGTCTGCACCTCTTTGCACTTGTCCGCCCCTCTTTGCACTTTTCCGCCCCTCTTTGCCCTTGTCCGCGCCTCTTTGCCTTTGTCCGCCCCTCTTTGCCCTTGTCCGCCCCTCTTTGCCCTTGTCCGCCCCTCTTTGCCCTTGTCCGCCCCTCTTTGCCCTTGTCCTCCCCTCTTTGCCCTTGTCCTCCCCTCTTTGCACTTGTCCGCCCCTCTTTGCCCTTGTCCCGTGTTCTCCGCACTTGTCCACCCCTCTTTGCCATTGTCCGCCCCTCTTTGCCCTTGTCCAAAATTCTTTGTCCTTCTCCAGTATTCTCTGCCCTTGTCCGCCCCTCTTTGCCCTTGTCCGCCCCTCTTTGCCCTTGTCCGCCCCTCTTTGCCCTTGTCCGCCCCTCTTTGCCCTTGTCCGCCCCTCTTTGCCCTTGTCTGGTATTCTCCGCACTTGTCCGATCCTCTTTGACATTGTCCGCCCCTCTTTCCCCTTGTTCAACCCTCTTTCCCCTTGTCCGCCCCTCTTTGCCCTTGTCCCATATTCTCAGCACTTGTCCGCCCCTCTGTTCCCTTGTCCGCCTCTCTTTAACCTTGTCACCCCCCTCTTTGGCCTTGTCCTCCACTATTTGCCCTTGTCCGCCCCTCTTTTCCCTTGTCCGCCCCACTTTGCCCTTGTCCCGTATCCTCCGCAACTGTCCGACCCTCTTTGCACTTGTCCGACCCTCCTTGACTTTATCTAACCCTCTTTGCACTTGTCCGCGCCTCTTTGCCCTTGTCCGCCACTCTTTGCCCATGTCCGCCCCTATTTCCCCTTGTCCGCCCCCCTTTACCCTTTTCCCGTATTCTCCGCAATTTTCCGCCCCTCTTTGCCTTTGTCCACCCCTCTTTACCCTTGTCCCATATTCTCCGCACTTCTCCGTCCCTCTTTGCTCTTGTCCCGTATGCTTCTAACTTCTCCGTCCCTCTTTATATTTGTGCAACCTTCTTTGCCCTTGCCCGCACCTCTTTGCCCTTTTCCGCCCCTCTTTGCCATTGTCCGCTCTTCTTTGCCCTTGTCCCTTATTGTCCGCAATTGTCCGCCCCTCTTTGCACTTGTCCGCCCGTCTTTGCCCTTGTCCCGTATTCTCAGCACTTGTCCGCCCCTCTTTGCCCTTGTTCGACCCTCTTTGCCCTTGTCTGGTATTCTCCGCACTTGTCCGATCCTCTTTGACATTGTCTGCCCCACTTTGCTCTTGTCCGCCCCTCTTTGCCTTTGTCCGCCCCTCTTTGCCCTTCTCAGCCCATATTTGCCCTTGTCTGCCCCTCTTTGCCTTTGTCCCATATTCTCCGAACTTGTCCGCCCCTCTTTGCCCTTGTCCGACCCTCTTTGCCCTTGTCCCGTATTCTCCGCCCTTGTCCGCCCCTCTTTACTCTTGTCCGCCCCTCTTTACTCTTTTCCGCCCCTCTTTACTCTTTTCCGCCCCGTCTTTACTCTTGTCCGCCCCTCTTTGCCCTTGTCCACCCCTCTTTGACCTTGTCCGGTATTCTCCGCACTTGTCCGCCCCTCTTATCCCTTGTCCCGTGTTTTCCGCACTTGTCTGCCCCTCTTTGCCCTTGTCCGCCCCTCTTTCCCCTTGTCCGCACCTCTTTGACCTTGTCCGTTATTCTCCGCAATTCTCTGCCCCTTTTTGCGCTTGTCCGCCTCTCTTTGACGTTGTCCCATATTCTCCGCCCTTCTCCGCACCTCTTTGCCCTTGTCCCGTATTCTCCGCCCTTGTCAGCCCCACTTTGCCCTTGTCCTGTATTCTCCGCCCTTGTCAGCCCATCTTTGCCCTTTTCAGCCCTTCTTTGCCCTTGTCCAGTATTCTCCGCCCTTGTCAGGACCTCTTTGCTCTTTTCGCTCCTCTTTCCCCTTTTCCCGTATTCTCCGCACTTGTCCGACCCTCTTTGAACTTGTCCGCCCGTCTTTGCCCTTTTCCGCCCCTCTTTGCACTTGTCCGCCCCCCTTTGCCCTTCTCCGCACCTTTTTGCTCTTTTCTGCCCCTCTTTGCATTTGTCCGCCCATCGTTGCCATTTTCCACCCCTCTTTGCCCTTGTCCATCCCTCTTTGCCCTTGTCCACCCCTCTTTGCCCTTGTCCCGTATTCTCAGCACTTGTCCGCCCCTCTTTGCCCTTGTCCGCCCCTCTTTGCCCTTGTCCGCCCCTCTTTCCCCTTGTCCGCCCCTCTTTGCCAATATCCCGTATTCTCCGCACTTGTCCACCCCTCTTTGCCCTTGTCCGCCTCTCTTTGCCCTTGTCCCGTATTCTCTGCACTTGTTCGCCCCTCTTTGTAGTTGTCCGCCCACTTTGCCCTTCTCCGCCTGTTTTTGCCCTTGTCATCCCCTCTTTACGCTTGTCCCGTATTCTCCGTACCTGTCTGCCCCTCTTTGCCCTTGTCTGCCCCTCTTTGCCCTTGTCTGCCCCTCTTTGCCCTTGTCTGCCCCTCTTTGCCCTTGTCTGCCCCTCTTTGCCCTTGTCCCCACCTCTTTGCCCTTGTCTGTCCCTCTTTGCCCTTGTGCCTTATTCTCCGAAACTCTAAGCCCCTCTTTGCCCTTGTCCCCTCTTTTCCGCACTTTTATTCCCCTCTTTGTACTTGTCCGCCCCTCTTTGAACTTGTCCTCCACTCTTTGCTCTTGTCCGCCCCTCTTTGCCCTTGTCCGTACGTCTTTGCCCTTGTTCGCCCTCTTTGCCTTTTTCCGTCCCTCTTGACCCTTGTCCCGTATTCTCCGCACTTGTCCGCCCCTCTTTGCCCTTGTCCGCCCCTTTTTGCCCTTGTCCGACCCTCTTTGCCCTTGTCTGGTATTCTCTGCACTTGTCCGATCCTCTTTGACCTTGTCCGCCCCTCTTTGCCCTTGTCCGCTCCTCTTTGCCCTTCTCAGTCCATCTTTGCACTTCTCAGTCCATCTTTGCACTTCTCAGCCCATCTTTGCCCTTCTCTGCCCCTCTTTGCCCTTCTCTGCCCCTCTTTGCCCTTCTCTGCCCCTCTTTGCCCTTCTCTGCCCCTCTTTGCCCTTCTCTGCCCCTCTTTGCCCTTCTCTGCCCCTCTTTGCCCTTCTCTGCCCCTCTTTGCCCTTGTCCGACCCTCTTTGCCCTTGTCTGGTGTTCTCCGAGCTTGTCCGCCCCTCTTTGCCCTTGTCCGCCCCTCTTTGCCCTTGTCCGCCCCTCTTTGCCCATGTCCGCCCCTCTTTGAACTTGTCCGCCCCTCTTTGCCCTTGTCTGCCCCTCTTTGCTCTTGCAGCCCCTCTTTGCCCTTGTCCGACCCTCTTTGGCCTTCTCCCGTATTCTCCGCCCTTGTCCACCACTCTTTCCCCTTGTCCGCCCCTCTTTACCCTTGTCCGCCCCTCTTTACCCTTGTCCGGCCCTCTTTACCCTTGTCCGTCCCTTTTTGCCCTTGTCCACCCCTCTTTGACCTTGTCCGGTTTTCTCCTCAGTTTTCCGCCCCTCTTAGCCCTTGTCCCGTGTTTTCCGCACTTGTCTGCCCCTCATTCTCCTTGTCCGCCCCTCTTTCCCCTTGTCCGCCCCCTTTGCACTTGTCCGCCCCTCTTTGCCCTTGTCCGTTATTCTCCGCAATTCTCCGACCCTCTTTGCGCTTGTCTGCCTCTCTTTGCCGTTGTCCCATATTCTCCGCCCTTCTCCGCACCTCTTTGCCCTTGTCCTGTATTCTCCGCCCTTGTCAGCCCCACTTTGCCCTTGTCCTGTATTCTCCGCCCTTGTCAGCCCCTCTTTTCCCTTGTCCTCCCCTGTTTGCCCTTGTCCACCTCTCTTTGCCTTTGTCCCATAATCTCCGCAATTCTCCGCCCCTCTTTGACCTTGTCCCGTATTCTCCGCACTTCTCCGACCCTCTTTGGTCTTGTCCCGTATTCTCCGAAGTTCTCCATCCCTCTTTGCCCTTGTCCGCCCCTCTTTGCCCTTGTCCGCCCCTCTTTGCCCTTGTCCGCCCCTCTTTGCCCTTGTCCGCCCCTCTTTGCCCTTGTCAGCCCCTCTCTGCCCTTGTCCGACCCTCTTTGCCCTTGTCCGCCCCTCTTTGCCCTTGTCCGCCCCTCTTTGCCCTTGTCCGCCCCCCTTTGCCCTTGTCCGCCCCCTTTGCCCTTGTCCGCCCCCTTTGCCCTTGTCCGCCCCTCTTTGCCCTTGTCCGCCCCTCTTTGCCCTTGTCCGCCCCTCTTTGCCCTTGTCCGTCCCTCTTTGCCCTTGTCCTGTATCCTCCACACTTGACCGCACCTCTTTGCCCTTTTCCACCCCTCTTTGCCATTTTCCGACCCTCATTGCCCTTGTCCCGTATTCTCCGCACTCGTCCGCCCCTCTTTGCCCTTGTCCGAAACTCTTTGCCCTTGTCCCGTATTCTCCTCACTCGTCCGCCCCTCTTTGCCCTTGTCCGCACCTCTTTGTCCTTTTCCCGTATTCTCCGCACTTCTCCACCTCTCTTTGCACTTGTACGCCCCTCTTTGCACTTATCCGACTCTCTTTGCCCTTGGCCCGTATTCTCTGCCCTTGTCCGCCCCTCTTTCCCCTTGTCCCGTATTCTCCGCACTTGTCCGCCCCTCTTTGCCCTTGTCCGCCCCTCTTTGTCTTTGTCAGACCCTCTTTGCGCTTGTCCTGTATTCTTCGCTCTTGTCCGCCCCTCTTTGCCCTTGTTCGCCCCTCTTTGCCCTTGTCCGCCCCTCTTTGCCCTTGTCCGCCCCTCTTTGCCGTTGTCCGACCCTCTTTGCCCTTGTCCGACCCTCTTTGCCCTTGTCCCGTATCCTCCTCAATTGTTCGACCCTCTTTGATCTTGTCCGAAACTCCATGCCCTTTTCTGCCCCTCTTTGCCCTTGTCCGCCCCTCTTTGCCCTTGTCCGCCCCTCTTTGCCCTTGTCCGCCCCTCTTTGCCCTTGTCCGCCCCTCTTTGGCCTTGTCCGCCCCTCTTTGGCCTTGTCCGCCCCTCTTTGGCCTTGTCCGCCCCTCTTTGGCCTTGTCCGCCCCTCTTTGGCCTTGTCCGCCCCTCTTTGGCCTTGTCCCGTATTCTCCGCACTTCTCCGACCCTCTTTGGTCTTGTCCCGTATTCTCCGAAGTTCTCCATCCCTCTTTGCCCTTGTCCGCCCCTCTTTGCCCTTGTCCGCCCCTCTTTGCCCTTGTCCGCCCCTCTTTGCCCTTGTCCGCCCCTCTTTGCCCTTGTCCGCCCCTCTTTGCCCTTGTCCGCCCCTCTTTGCCCTTGTCCGCCCCTCTTTGCCCTTGTCCGTCCCTCTTTGCCCTTGTCCGTCCCTCTTTGCCGTTGTCCTCGCCTCTTTGCCCTTGTCCGCCCCTCTTTGCCCTTGTCCGCCCCTCTTCGCCCTTGTCCGCCCCTCTTTTTCCTTGTCCCGTATTCTCCGCACTTCTCCACCCCTCTTTGCCCTTGTCCGCCCCTCTTTGCCCTTGGCCCGTATTCTCTGCCCTTGTCCGCCCCTCTTTAAACTTCTCACTTATTCTCCGCAATTGTCCGCCCTTCTTTGCCTTTGTCCGCCCCTCTTTGTCTTTTTCAGCCCCTCTTTGCACTTGTCCTGTATTCTCCGGACTTGTCCGCCCCTCTTTGCCCTTGTCAGCCCCTCTTTGCCCTTGTCCGCCCCACTTTGCCCTTGTCCGCCCCTCTTTGCCCTTGTCCGCCCCTCTTTGCCTTTGTCCGACACTCTTTGCCCTTGTCCAAACCTCTTTTCCCTTGTCCAAACCTCTTTGCCCTTGTCCCGTATCCTCCGCACTTGTTCGACTCTCTTTGACATTGTCCGCCCCTCCATGCCCTTTTCTGCCCCTCTTTGCCTTTGTCCGCCCCTCTTTGCCCTTCTTCGCCGCTCTTTGCCCTTCTTCGCCCCTCTTTGCCCTTCTTCGCCCCTCTTTGCCCTTCTTCGCCCCTCTTTGCCCTTGTCCGACCCTCTTTGCCCTTGTCCGCCCGTCTTTGCCCTTGTCCCGTGTTCTCCGCACTTGTCCGACCCTCTTTACCCTTGTCCCGTGTTCTCCTCTCTTGTCCGACCCTCTTTGCCCTTGTCCCGTGTTCTCCGCTCTTGTCCGAACCTCTTTGCCCTTGTCCGCCCCTCTTTGCCCTTGTCCCGTGTTCTCCGCTCTTGTCCGACCCTCTTTGCCCTTGTCCCGTGTTCTCCGCTCTTGTCCGACCCTCTTTGCCCTTGTCCCGTGTTCTCCGCTCTTGTCCGACCCTCTTTGCCCTTGTCCCTTGTTCTCCGCTCTTGTCCGCCCCTCTTTGCCCTTGTCCGCCCCTCTTTGCCCTTGTCCGCCCCTCTTTGCCCTTGTCCGCCCCTCTTTGCCGTTGTCCCATATTCTCCGCCCTTGTCAGCCCCTCTTTGCCGTTGTCAGCCCCTCTTTGAACTTGTCCCGTATTCTCCGCACTTGTCAGCACCTCTTTGCTCTTGTCGCTCCTCGTTCCCCTTTTCCCGTATTCTCCGCACTTCTCCGCCCCTCTTTACTCTTGTCCCGTATTCTCTGCACTTCTCCGTCCCACTTTGCAATTGAGCAACCCTCTTTGCCCTTGGCCGCCCCTCTTTGCCCTTGGCCGCCCCTCTTTGCCCTTGGCCGCCCCTCTTTGCCCTTGGGCGCCCCTCTTTGCCCTTGTCCGACCCTCTTTGCCCTTGTCCGACCCTCTTTGCCCTTGTCCGACCCTCTTAGACCTTGTCCCGTGTTTTCCGCACTAGTCCGCCCCTCTTTGCCCTTGTCCGCCCCTCTTTGCCCTTGTCCGCCCCTCTTTGCCCTTGTCCGCCCCTCTTTGCCCTTGTTCGTTATTCTCCGCAATTATCCGCCCCTCTTTGCGCTTGTCCGCCTCTCTTTGCCGTTTTCCCATATTCTCCGCCCTTGTCAGCCCCTCTTTGCCCTTGTCCGCCCCTCTTTGCCCTTGTCCGCCCCTCTTTGCACTTGTTCGTTATTCTCCGCAATTATCCGCCCGTCTTTGCGCTTGTCCGACTCTCTTTGCCATTGTCCCGTATTCTCCGCTCTTGTCAGGACCACTTTGCACTTGTCGCTCCTCGTTCCCCTTTTCCCGTATTCTCTGCAATTCTCCGCACTTCTTTGCCCTTTTCGGCCCCTCTTTGCCCTTTTCGGCCCCTCTTTGCCATTGTTGGCCCCTCTTTGCCCTTGTCCGACCCTCTTTGCCCTTGTCCAACCCTCTTTGCCCTTGTCTGCCCATCTTTGCCCTTGTCCCGTATTCTCCGCACTTGTCCGACCCTCTTTGAACTTTTCATCCCCTCTTTACTCTTGTCCGCCCCCCTTTGCCCTTCTCCGCACCTTTTTGCTCTTTTCTGCCCCTCTTTGCAATTGTCAGCCACTCTTTGCACTTTTCCGCCCCTCTTTGCCCTTGTCCCGTATTCTCCGCCCTTGTCAGCCCATCTTTGCCCTTGTCCTGTTTTGTCCGCCCTTCTCAGCCCCTCTTTGCACTTGTCCCGTAGTCTCCGCCCTTGTCAGGACCTCTTTGTACTTGTCGCTCCTCGTTCCCCTTTTCCCGTATTCTCCGCACTTCTCCGCACTTCTTTGCACTTGTCCGGCCCTCTTTGCCATTGTTGGCCCCACTTTGCCCTTGTCCGCCCCCCTTTGCCCTTGTCCCGTATTCTCCGCACATGTCCGACCCTCTTTGAAATTGTCCGCCCCTCTTTGCCCTTTTCCGCTCCTCTTTGCACTTGTCCCCCCAGCTTTGCCCTTCTTAGCACCTTTTTGCTCTTTTCTGCCCCTATTTGCGCTTGTCCGACCCTCTTTTCCCTTTTCCGCCCCTCTTTGCTCTTGCCCCGTATTCTCCGCACTTCTCCGCCCCTTTTACTCTTGTCCCGTATTCTCTGCACTTCTCCGTCCCTCTCTGCAATTGTGCAACCCTCTTCGCCCTTGTCCGCCCCTCTTTTCCCTTGTCCCGTATTCTCCGCACTTGGCCACCCCTCTTTGCCCTTGGCCGCCCCTCTTTGCCCTTGGCCGCCCCTCTTTGCACTTGTCTGCCCCTCTTTGCTCTTGTCTGCCCGTCTTTGCCTTTGTCCGCCCCTTTTTGCCTCTGTCCCGTATTCTCTGCACTTGTCCGCCCATCTTTGATCATTTCCCGTATTCTGCGCAGTTGTCCGAACCTCTTTGCCCTTGTCCGCCCCTTTTTTCCCTTGTCCCGTATTCTCCGCACTTGGCTGCCCCTCTTTGCCCTTGGCCGCCCCTCTTTGCCCTTGGCCGCCCCTCTTTGACCTTGGCCGCCCCTCTTTGCCCTTGTCTGCCCGTCTTTGCCCTTGTCCGCCCATTTTTGCCTCTGTCCCGTATTCTCTGCACTTGTCCGCCCATCTTTGATCATTTCCCGTATTCTCCGCAGTTGTCCGAACCTCTTTGCCCTTGTCCGCCCCTCTTTTCCTTTGTCCCGTATTCTCCGCACTTGGCCGCCCCTCTTTGCCCTTGACCGCCCCTCTTTGCCCTTGTCCGCCCCTCTTTGCCCTTGTCCGCCCCTATTTGCACTTGTCCGCCCCTCTTTACCCTTGTCCCGTATTCTCCGCAATTGTCCGCCCCTCTTTGCACTTGTCCGCCCCTCCTTGTCCTTGTCCACCCCTCCTTGCCCTTGTCCGCCCCTCTTTGCCTTTGTCCACCCTCTTTGCACTTGTCCGACTGTCTTTGCCCTTGTCCGCCCCTCTTTGCCCTTGTCTGACTCTGTTTTCCCTTGTCCCGTTTTCTCCGCACTTGTCCGCCCCTCTTTGCCCTTGTCCGTCCCTCTTTGCACTTGCCCGCGCCTCCTTGCACTTGTCCGCCCCTCTTTGCCTTTGTCCGCCCTCTTTGCACTTGCCCGACTGTCTTTGTCCTTGTCCGCCCCCCTTAGAACTTGTCTCATATTCTCCGCCCTTGTCCGCCCCTCTTTGCCCTTGTCCGCCCCTCTTTGCCCTTGTCCGCCCCTCTTTGCCCTTGTCTGCCCCTCTTTGCACTTGTCCGCCCCTCTTTGCCCTTGTCCGCCCCTCTTTGCCCTTGTCCGCCCCTCTTTGCCCTTGTCCGCCCCTCTTTGCCCTTGTCTGCCCCTCTTTGCACTTGTCCTCCCCTCTTTGCCCTTGTCTGCCCCTCTTTGCACTTGTCCGCCCCTTTTTGCCCTTTTCTGCCCCTCTTTGCCTCTGTCCCGTATTCTCCGCACATGTCCGCCCATCTTCACTCTTTTCCCGTATTCTCAGCACTTCTCCGTCCCTCTTTGCAATTGTAAAACTTTCTATGCCCTTGTGCGACCCTCTTTGCCCTTGTCCGCACCTATTTGCCCTTGTCCCGTATTCTCCGCTGTTGTCTGCACATCTTTGCCCTTGTCCTCCCCTCTTTGCCATTGTCCGCCCTCTTTGCCCTTGTGCCGTATTCTCCGCACTTGCCCGCCCCTCTTTGCCCTTGTCCGCCACTCTTTGCCCTTGTCCCTTATTCTCCGCACTTGTCCTCCAATCTTTCCGCTTGTTCGCCCCTCTTTGCCCTTGTCCGCCCCTCTTTGCCCTTGTCCCGTATTCTCAGCACTTGTCCGCCCCTCTTTGCCCTTGTCCGCCTCTCTTTGCCCTTGTCCACCCCTCTTTGCTCTTGTCCGCCCCTCTTTGCCCTTGTCCGCCCCTCTTTGCCCTTGTCCGCCCCTCTTTTCGCTTGTCCCGTATTCTCCGCAATTGTCCGCCCCTCCTTGTCCTTGTCCGCCCCACCTTGTCCTTGTCCGCCCCTCCTTGCCCTTGTCCGCCACTCTTTGCCCTTGTCCGCCCCTATTTGCACGTGTCCGTTCCTCTTTACCCTTGTCCCGTATTCTCCGCAATTTTCCGTCCCTCTTTTCCCTTGTCCGCCCCTATTTGCCATTGTCCCTCACATTTTGCCCTTGTCCGCCCCTCTTTTCCCTTGTCCACCCCACTTTGCCCTTGTCCCGTATTCTCCGCAATTGTCCGCCCCTCTTTGCACTTGTGCGCCCCTCCTTGTCCTTGTCCACCCCTCCTTGCCCTTGTCCGCCCCTCTTTGCATTTGTCCACCCTCTTTGCACTTGCCCGACTGTCTTTGCCCTTGTCCGCCCCTCTTTGCCCTTGTCCGACTCTGTTTTCCCTTGTCCCGTTTTCTCCGCTCTTGTCCGCACCTCTTTGCCCTTGTCCGATCCTCTTTGCACTTGTCCGCCCCCCTTTGCCCTTGTCCCATATTCTCCGCCCTTGTCCGCCCCTCTTTTACCTTGTCCACCCCTCTTTGCCCTTGTCCGCCCCTCTTTGCACTTATCTGCCCCTCTTTGCCCTTGTCCGCCTCTCTTTGCCCTTGTCCGCCTCTCTTTGCCCTTGTCCGCCCCTCTTTGCCCTTGTCCGCCCCTCTTTGCCCTTGTCCGCCCCTCTTTGCCCTTGTCCGCCCCTCTTTGCCGTTGTCCGCCCCTCTTTGCCGTTGTCCGCGCCTCTTTGCCGTTGTCCGCCCCTCTTTGCCGTTGTCCGCCCCTCTTTGCCGTTGTCCGTCCCTCTTTGCCGTTGTCCGTCCCTCTTTGCCGTTGTCCGTCCCTCTTTGCCCTTGTCCGCGCCTCTTTGCCCTTGTCCGCGCCTCTTTGCCCTTGTCCGCCCCTCTTTGCCCTTGTCCGCCCCTCTTTGCCCTTGTCCGCCCCTCTTTGACCTTGTCCGCCCCTCTTTGACCTTGTCCGCCCCTCTTTGACCTTGTCCCGTGTTCTCCGCACTTGTCCACCCCTCTTTGCCATTGTCCGCCCCTCTTTGCACTTGTCCCGTATTCTCCGCACTTCTCTGCCCCTCTTTGCCTTTTTCCACCCCTCTTTGCACTTGTGCAAAATTCTTTGCCCTTCTCCAGTATTCTCTGCTCTTGTCCGACCCTCTTTGCCTTGGTCCGCCCCTCTTTGCCCTTGTCCGCCCCTCTTTGCCCTTGTCCGCCCCTCTTTGCCCTTGTCCGGTATTCTCCGCACTTGTCCGATCCTCTTTGACATTGTCTGCTCCACTTTGCCTTTGTCCGACCCTCTTTGCCTTTGTCCGCCCCTCTTTGCCTTTGTCCGCCCCTCTTTGCCTTTGTCCGCCCCTCTTTGCCTTTGTCCGCCCCTCTTTGCCTTTGTCCGCCCCTCTTTGCCCTTCTCAGCCCATCTTTGCCCTTCTCAGCCCATCTTTGCACTTGTCTGCCCCTCTTTGCCTTTGTCCCCTATTCTCCGAACTTGTCCGCACCTCTTTGCCCTTGTCCGCTCCTCTTTGCTCTTGTCCGCCCCTCTTTGCCCTTGTCCGCCCCTCTTTACTCTTGTCCGCCCCTCTTTACTCTTGTCCGCCCCTCTTTACTCTTGTCCGCCCCTCTTTACTCTTGTCCGCCCCTCTTTGCCCTTGTCCACCCCTCTTTGACCTTGTCCGGTATTCTCCGCACTTGTCCGCCCCTCTTAGCCCTTGTCCCGTGTTTTCTGCACTTGTCTGCCCCTCTTTGCCCTTGTCCGCCCCTCTTTCCCCTTGTCCGCACCTCTTTGCCCTTGTCCGTTATTCTCCGCAATTCTCTGCCCCTTTTTGCGCTTGTCCGCCTCTCTTTGACGTTGTCCCATATTCTCCGCCCTTCTCCGCACCTCTTTGCCCTTGTCCCGTATTCTCCGCCCTTGTCAGCCCCACTTTGCCCTTGTCCTGTATTCTCCGCCCTTGTCAGCCCCTCTTTGCCCTTTTCAGCCCCTCTTTGCCCTTGTCCAGTATTCTCCGCCCTTGTCAGGACCTCTTTGCTCTTTTCGCTCCTCTTTCCCCTTTTCCTGTTTTCTCCGCACTTGTCCGACCCTCTTTGAACTTTTCCGCCCCTCTTTGCACTTGTCCGCCCCCCTTTGCCCTTCTCCGCACCTTTTTGCTCTTTTCTGCCCCTCTTTGCACTTGTCCGCCCATCTTTGCCCTTCCGCCCCTCTTTGCCCTTGCCCCGTATTCTCCGCACTTTTCCGCCCCTTTACTATTGTCCCGTATTCTCTGCACTTCTCCGTCACTCTTTGCAGTTGTGCAACCCTCTTTGCCCTTGTCCGCCCCTCTTTGCCCTTGTCCCGTATTCTCCGCACTTGTCCGCCCCTCTTTGCCCTTGTCCGCCCCTCTTTGCCCTTGTCCGCCCCTCTTTGCCCTTGTCCGCCCCTCTTTGCCCTTGTCCGCCCCTCTTTGCCCTTGTCTGCCCCTCTTTGCCCTTGTCTGCCCCTCTTTGCCCTTGTCCGCCCCTCTTTGCCTTTGTCCGCCCCTCTTTGCCCTTGTCCGCCCCTCTTTGCTCTTGTCTGCCCCTCTTTGCACTTGTCCCGTATTCTCCGCACTTGTCCGCCCATCTGTGCTCTTTTCTCGTATTCTCCGCACTTCTCCTTCCCTCTTTGCAATTGTGGAACTCTCTATGCCCTTGTCCGATCCTCTTTGCCATTGTCCGCCCTCTTTGCCCTTGTCCCGTATTCACCGCACTTGCCCGCCCCTCTTTGCCCTTGTCCGCCACTCTTTGACCTTGTCCCTTATTCTCGGCACTTGTCCTCTGATCTTTCCCGTTGTTCACCCCTCTTTCCCCTTGTCCGCCCCTCTTTGCCCTTGTCCCATATTCTCAGCACTTGTCCGCCCCTCTGTTCCCTTGTCCGCCCCTCTTTAACCTTGTCACCCCCTCTTTGCCCTTGTCCACCACTATTTGCCCTTGTCTGCCCCTCTTTTCCCTTGTCCGCCCCACTTTGCCCTTGTCCCGTATTCTCCGCAACTGTCCGACCCTCTTTGCACTTGTCCGACCCTCCTTGCCTTTATCTAACCCTCTTTACACTTGTCCGCGCCTCTTTGCCCTTGTCCGCCACTCTTTGCCCATGTCCGCCCCTATTTCCCCTTGTCCGCCCCCCTTTACTCTTTTCCCGTATTCTCCGCAATTTTCCGCCCCTCTTTGCCCTTGTCCGCCCCTCTTTGCACTTGTCCGCCCCTCTTTGCCCTTGTCGCGTATTCTCCGCACTTGTCCGCCCCTCTTTTCCCTTGTCCGCCCCTTTTTTCCATAGTCCGCCCATCTTTGCCCTTGTCTGCCCCTCTTTGCCCTTGTCCGCACTATTTGCACTTGTCCGCCCCTCTTTGCACTTGTCCCGTATTCTACGCCCTTGTCCGCCCATCTTTGCCCTAGTCCGAACCTCTTTGTCTTTGTCCGCCCCTCTTTGCCCTTGTCCCGTATTCTCCGTACTTGTTCACCCCTCTTAGCGCTTGTCCAACCCTATTTGCCCTTGTCCGCCACTCTTTGCCCATGTCCGCCCCTATTTCCCCTTGTCCGCCCCCCTTTACTCTTTTCCCGTATTCTCCGCAATTTTCCGCCCCTCTTTGCCCTTGTCCGCCCCTCTTTGCACTTGTCCGCCCCTCTTTGCCCTTGTCGCGTATTCTCCGCACTTGTCCGCCCCTCTTTTCCCTTGTCCGCCCCTTTTTTCCATAGTCCGCCCATCTTTGCCCTTGTCTGCCCCTCTTTGCCCTTGTCCGCACTATTTGCACTTGTCCGCCCCTCTTTGCACTTGTCCCGTATTCTACGCCCTTGTCCGCCCATCTTTGCCCTAGTCCGAACCTCTTTGTCTTTGTCCGCCCCTCTTTGCCCTTGTCCCGTATTCTCCGTACTTGTTCACCCCTCTTAGCGCTTGTCCAACCCTATTTGCCCTTGTCCGCCCCTCCTCGCCCTTGTCCACCCGTCTTTGCCTTTGTCTACCCCTCTTTGCCTTTGTCCACCCCTCTTTGTCCTTGTCCCGCATTCTCTGCCCTTGTCCGCCACACTTTTCCCTTGTCCTACCCTCCTTTCTGTTGTCCGCCCATCTTTGCCCTTGTCCGCCCCTCTTTGCCCCTTTCCCGTATTCTCCGCAATTCTCCGCCCCTCATTGCCCTAGTCCGCCCCTCTTTGTCCTTTTTGGCTCCTCTTTGCCCCTGTCCCGTATTCTCCACACTTGTCTGCCTCTCTTTGCCCTTGTCTGCCCCTCTTTGCACTTGTCCGCCCCTCTTTGCACTTTTCCGCCCCTCTTTGCCCTTGTCCCGTATTTTGCGCACTTGTCCGCCACTCTTTGCCCTTGTCCGCCCCTCTTTGCACTTGTTCGCCCCTCTTTGCCCTTGTCCGCCCACTTTGCACTTATCCGCCTGTCTTTGCCCTTGTCATCCCCTCTTTACGCTTGTCCCGTATTCTCCGTACTTGTTCGCCCCTGTTTGCCCTTGTCCGCCCCTCTTTGCTCTTTTCCAACCCTCTTTACCCTTGTCCGCCTCTCTTTGCCCTTGTCCCGTATTCTCCGACCTTCTAAGCCCCTCTTTGACCTTGTCCCCTCTTTTCCGCACTTTTCTTCCCCTCTTTGCCCTTGTCCGCCCCTCTTTGCCCTTGTCCGCCCCTCTTTGCACTTGTCCGCCCCTCTTTGCCTTTTTCCGCGCCTCTTTGCCGTTGTCCGCGCCTCTTTGCCGTTGTCCGCGCCTCTTTGCCGTTGTCCGCGCCTCTTTGCCTTTGTCCGCGCCTCTTTGCCTTTGTCCGCCCCTCTTTGCCCTTGTCCGCCCCTCTTTGCCCTTGTCCGCCCCTCTTTGCCCTTGTCCGCCCCTCTTTGCCCTTGTCCTCCCCTCTTTGCCCTTGTCCTCCCCTCTTTGCACTTGTCCGCCCCTCTTTGCCCTTGTCCCGTGTTCTCCGCACTTGTCCACCCCTCTTTGCCATTGTCCGCCCCTCTTTGCCCTTGTCCAAAATTCTTTGTCCTTCTCCAGTATTCTCTGCACTTGTCCGCCCCTCTTTGCCCTTGTCCGCCCCTCTTTGCCCTTGTCCGCCCCTCTTTGCCCTTGTCCGCCCCTCTTTGCCCTTGTCCGCCCCTCTTTGCCCTTGTCTGGTATTCTCCGCACTTGTCCGATCCTCTTTGACATTGTCCGCCCCTCTTTCCCCTTGTTCAACCCTCTTTCCCCTTGTCCGCCCCTCTTTGCCCTTGTCCCATATTCTCAGCACTTGTCCGCCCCTCTGTTCCCTTGTCCGCCTCTCTTTAACCTTGTCACCCCCTCTTTGGCCTTGTCCTCCACTATTTGCCCTTGTCCGCCCCTCTTTTCCCTTGTCCGCCCCAGTTTGCTCTTGTCCCGTATCCTCCGCAACTGTCCGACCCTCTTTGCACTTGTCCGACCCTCCTTGACTTTATCTAACCCTCTTTGCACTTGTCCGCGCCTCTTTGCCCTTGTCCGCCACTCTTTGCCCATGTCCGCCCCTATTTCCCCTTGTCCGCCCCCCTTTACCCTTTTCCCGTATTCTCCGCAATTTTCCGCCCCTCTTTGACTTTGTCCACCCCTCTTTACCCTTGTCCCATATTCTCCGCACTTCTCCGTCCCTCTTTGCTCTTGTCCCGTATGCTTCTAACTTCTCCGTCCCTCTTTATATTTGTGCAACCTTCTTTGCCCTTGCCCGCACCTCTTTGCCCTTTTCCGCCCCTCTTTGCCATTGTCCGCTCTTCT